>NW_027507790.1:156820268-156992768 GCF_037356315.1 Lithobates pipiens
AGCAGATTGTCCAAGTTTTTCCTTTCCACGGCGAACACTTAGAAAAACTATTTTGAGTTTGATTTAAAACAGCCATAAGACTGCTGTGGATGGGGTTTGATTTATTTTGAATTTTGCTGATTATCTGCCAATAACTTTGGGGTTTTTAAGTAATGTGTTTCAGAATGCCAATGGCTGACTCACCAATATAATTATTATTGCCATCTTAAGTTAATATAGAATGGCATTGTTACCTGTTCCATTCTTAATGAAATGTAGCCCTCCCTAATAATTCCTACATTCCATGTCCATTTTGACTGTCACCATTGACACTATAGACTCACAGCAGTGTGCTTGGCAGATCGCTTATAAAAATTTGGCTTGCTGAAGCATGGTGAGGAATGGAAATTCATCACTGGAGTCTGAAGACGCCCAATTTTTGCATCCTAAGTAACAGACCTTTGGTAGGACCATCTCCTCTACATAGGTCTTTTTTTTTTCCCTTGTCTTAACCTGACATACAATATTATTATAATGTGTTAATAGCCTTATATAAGATGATTGATTATATATGGCCAATAATTATGCAGACACAAGCCATCTCTGTGGCTCTGTCATCTAGGGGCAGATACATTCAACCAAGACCACGATTGACATTCTAAGTAGGGTAAGTTATCCTATAAATTTGATTTCTTCTCTGTCTGGAATATGTCTTGGACAGCATACTACTTTGGTTTACAAAAACAAGAGTGAGTTCCTAGGCCTCTATAACTGCAGCCCAAATCGAATATGTAAAGCCCAATTTAACTTCAGTTTAGATCAGCTAAATACATTCCAGGTACATGAAAACAAAAGGTGTTAAAAGCCTTACAGGCATTTTTTTTAGAATGCTGCCACATCTTGAGTAGAAAATCCTGTACCCTACCAATAGGCTGCAGAGTTTGGCTCTTGTTCTCTGTGTGGAAGCAGTGGTCTCTCTTCAGGGGTCAGACACACTCCCTGCTAAGTCAGTGCCCAAGCTCTCCAGTTAAGACTAATCATTGCTAATTGAAGAGCTATAGGTCTGATTCAGTAGAGGGCATGTTGGGCCTCTATAGAGAGACCACAGCTTCCCCACATAGTACAAAGGTCCTTCTCTGCAGCATACTGGCAGGAGACAGACTTTTCTACTCAGGCTGTAAAAATTAAGATGATCTGTAAGCTGGACACTTTGTGTTTTGGTGCATTTGGAATACATTTCGCTGATTTGAAGTGGTTCTAAAGCCTAGACATGTTTTACCTTAATGCTTTGCTTGTATTGAGATAAAACATGTTTAGGCATCAGCATCCCCCCTTTATTTACGCGAGCCCTCATTCGATCCAACGCTGTGCACGTCTGCAGCTCTTCTCTCCCCTCACTTCTCGCTGGTTTTGCTAGAGCATTGGGAGCCATTGGCTTCCAGTTCTGTCAATCAAAGTCAGATATGAGATAGCAATGGACAGGGCGGAATAGGGAGTGAGCATGCATGAGTGTCCCTATGTGAAAGCCTCTTCCCATGGGGGCACTGGACAGGGCGGAGAAGCTTGGAGCGCTGGCAAGGGGCCCAAGATGAGGAGATTTTTTCTATATATTTTTCACCTTTACAATCACTTTAAACTGGGAGCTCAAAAAAAGAAATGATCACTGATGATTGAAGCCCTGGAGGTGCTCAGATAAATATCACCCCAACTCTCTGATAAGCTCACTCAACTATATATTGTTCATAAAACATATTTATAAATATCCATATTTATGTCTACCCATGCCATGCTACTTATGCCAAAGTGTTCTGGGTTAACAGCATATGCAGTGGGAATTCCCAATTATCCAACTTGACCCGTAACAAAAAATACAGTTCCTACACGATAAAATGGGCTCCTTACCGGCCCTTAACTCTAAACTAGGTATAATTGGTAACCTAGAATTAGCAAAAGTTAAATAAAAATAAAAGCTTGAAGACAATACATTGACTCAACTACTCCAGCAAAACATATTACATAGTATATGTAATATATGGCAATTTAAAATAAAAAAAAGTAAAATCAAAAGTAATAACAGAGACTGCTGGAAGTCTTGCAAGAAATAGATACTGTGCTGCTGCTGAAGGTTTGGCTACTGGTCAGTACCTTCCCATCTCTTATTATTGTACCTTACCTCCGCTGCAATGTGACTACACTTGACTGTCATACATAATACCATGTGTGGTATACTCTCGTGGGAAACTGAAAACGAGGAATGAGCCTTTTCTCTACCTAGTGCAATAAATCACATGACATTTAGCTTGTCAGTTTAATGGCTGCCCATGGAGTAAATTTCAGATGTAATAAGTATGCTTTATAAACGATTTTTTCAACATGATATTATGATGTTGAGCTTTTTCAACTACCTAACTGCCTTACACCTTTAAGAAACAATTTTTTTTTTTTTTTTTTACTGTTATTATTTGAACTATTTATTGATTTGAAAAAAAATGTGTACTGGATATCAAACCACAAGATAGCATCCTTTTGTTCTCTTAATATATGCAGATGCCAAATAAAATATGCCATTGCCCCTAATATGAGGGTTAAATTGTCATTGTTTTTGTCAATGATTCTTAAGCTTCTTATGATTGCTGACCCCCAATATGTCCCTATACCCCCTTAGCTTGACTGTCAAAATCAACATCGCCGTCATCAGTCCTCTTTGGTACTGGCATAATTTAAAAATATGTCAGTAGCTTTATTTTTACATTACATATGGATAGCTATCATAAGCTAGCTACAACTATTGAGATGTGTGCTGTAGTTTTGTGCAATCAAAAAAATTGAATCAGGTCAGAGTTACTGACCATTTTATTCACATGTCACTTGATGCATCATGCCAAATTTCTCCATCTTGATTTCAAGTTCCATCATGCAGCGATTATTAAATTATTAGTTGGATTCTAATTTCACAACATATTTTAATTAATTAGAGAGCCAGTCCCATACTCCCATTACATGGCCCCCATTCCCCCCAGTTAAAGACCCCTGTTTCAGGTGTTAACAAGTCACCCATAAGCCATTATTTCACTGATATCATGTTTATAAATCACATCTAATTATTCAGAATTCTTCACCGATTGACATCCTAAGCTCCATTCCCTTGAGGTGACCATAAGATAAGAGCTAAGTATATTATTAAACAAGGCTGTGTTTCTGTACTGTATTTGGCATAGTATTTATAGTATCCAACTGCATTTGGATTCTTATAAGCATACTCCATAAGTATTGCAGGCAGAACTTCCACCATAGTTGGAGCTACCTGTGTCAGTTTTATTCTTTTAACACTTGGGGACATTGTAAACCTGTAGCTGAAGAAGCAGAATTGTATGTGTTGGGCCTATTCTGTAAGTAAAAATAATGATGACGTGCCTCATCATTGCAGATTGTAAGGTCTTACATGCAGGGCCCTGCTATATAATTATAACCCAATAACATTCTTAAAAAGTGCAGAATCTTAAAGCCCAACTCCGGCCAAATGTTTGTTCCCTATGCAGTGGGTCTGTGCCTATACTACATGGGTCAACTGCTCATTTTTTCTAGGGTTGAGCACAAAGTTTATACTCACCTGATCTGCCATTCCTCTAGAAAACTATGCATCCCCATCTTCCATTGGTGGACTGTTCCTGTTTATGGAGCATGCTGACATTAGGAACAGCCCATTTTCAAGACCGCTGGAGTTCAGGTCTGTAAGGGGAGGATCAGTGGTTCAGTTAAGTATATCTCCCCTGTACTCTCCCCTAGAACAAAATGAGCAGTTACCCTATGCAGTGCAGGCACAGCCCCGCTGCAAGGGAAAAAAAATTCCCAGCATTCAGCTTTAAAGCAACTAAACTCAACCTGATTGGATGTTATACGTTACCGCTATTTTACCCCTGTTTATTAGTTAATAAACTTGTGTCGCTCTTTTATGCATATATGGGTCAATAATACTGTAGTACTATATAATGCCTGTCATTTTGTAAGCATGGTTTTTGAATGCCTAGGTAAAGTATTGTTTAGTGTGCTCATTATGTAGGTCATTCTGTTTGACGTACTTCTGAAATATAACATGCTTTGCAAAGAATAGAGCAGTCATTTGAGGACAGTCGGGAATCACAGGTAAATTAAACACCGTTTTCTGTATTATTGGAGGTTAATCTGTGCTTGAACATCATTTAGAGCACCCCGCCACCTCGGAAAATGTACTTGAGACACATCTTTTGATGCTACTCAATGTTGAGAAATTCTCTTCCATCTCTGTCAAGTGTGATGTGAACAGAATCTGTTATAAAATCTCTGTGAGAATTCTACAGCCAGTAAATTGGCACTTTTAGATCTGTCATTAGAACAATAGTTAATGTCTTTCTTAAGTTAAAGAAATTCTGTCAATTAGACCATCTATATGTATAATATTTCAATTGTTCTTCAACTCGATTCTACCGTTTTCTAATGTAAGGGAATATCTTTCTCTTTCTTACGGGCTAATGAAGGCTTTTTACATAGCTGGTGGCAGTGTGTGTTAAGGGTGTATTTTTAGGACAAGCTTACATACTAGCTACTGGATGTACCGCATGCCTCTTTCTTCATGCCATCTAACATCTCCAGGTTCATGTGTCTCCAAAACCTGTCAGTGCTATTTGAAAAATATATCCACTGTGTACATTTTTTGAGGGCTTTCGCTGACATGTGACTTGCTGTTTGTTCTTTTTTTTTTATCGCCTGTGTTCCTCTGCTGTTAGTTTTATGTAAAGAGGGCAAGCTAAATGTGATCTACTTATATTTGGACCTTTATTTCATATTTACAATGGGGGAAGGTGCCCACTTTGGCTATGATAGAGCCATCTTTGGATTACTTATTGACATAAATTTCCAAGCCCAGTGTTCATTATTAGTGCTAGACATTTAAAGGGACATTGTTATCAGAATTTGGAAAAATGATATAGACTAAACATGGATAGTTTATATGGTTACTTAGCTCCCATTTTCAGTTTCATTCTCTGAAATACTGCATGGCTGCAGCGAAAAAATAATATGATGAAAACCCTGTCAACAGTCTTTGGAAAACTGACAACAGTGGCAACTGGTGCTCAATATTTTTGGAGGGGGCAGCAAACTATCAACACCTCTCCACACAGGAGATGGATGGAAAGGCAGTGATCCATTCCCCCTGCGCGGTACACAGATGGGATGGCAGCGATCAACCCCCCCCGTGCACGAGAAATGGACGTTCAGATGGCTCCTTACCTAGGAGGCAGGTGACAAGGATCCATCCGGGGTAGGGGTGTTGCTCTTCACTGCTACTCCTCTCTCTGGGGGCCGTATCTTCTCTTCCCAGCCGAACAGGAAGGGGGTCCGGAGACGTAATTGGCTGGGAGTCTTAAGATTCCCTGGGCCAATCATTTCTCAGGACCTGCTACCTGATCGGGAGGAGAATCTAGCTAATATTAATTCACCATTGTCACAGAACTGGGTGGGCTCAGGGCACAGTACTCAGTCAACTTTTGAATTATGTGCTTCCGAAGAAATAAACATTAAAATCCATGCATCTGGCACCCTACATGGAATTTAGGGGGCCGGATGCATGGATTGGGGGGTAGTGACATCCCTGTGCCCTGCATTATGGGCCTACACTGTGCCAGAGTTAAATTGATTGTAAAGATCACCTTGTAAAACAATCCATTCAGTTTAATATAGTAATGAAAGGCAAAACATTTGTGTATAGATATAAAACAAGCATTGTAAATATCTCCCCCCCCCCCCTCCCCACTTTTTTAAAAAGGATCACATTCTTTGTTCTCAGCTTCATAAGATCTGGTGGGAGGAGAAGCTCAGCAACACTGAGCTTGTCAGTGGATGACTGTACAACAGGGGCATGTGTGGACAAGTCTGATCATTGGAGGAGAGTACACTGAGTTCCCAGTATAGCTAGAAAATTGACCAGGGTGTGCTCTCCCGCTTAGTGTAGTCAGTTTCTAATAGGAAAGCAGAGGGACTGGCAAGACCACACCAGGGGTTTTCACCAAGGAAGCAATACAAAGAGAACAGGATACTTTCTCATACAAGTACATAGTACAGCAGCCACATATCTGGAACATGAAATGTTGGGGTAACAAACACTTCAAATCACCTAGTGATTTCTCATGGAGATACTGGAAGAAAGATGTTTGCTTTAGAGGCTTGGACTGAGTACCTGCCATGGCTGCTAAGATCAAGTCCTGCTGTCCTTGCTGGACTTATATTTATTCTTATATATTATAAACAATTGAGCAGATCTGAAATCAAGTGCATGGGAAGAATCTGTGCTCCAGATCAGGCAGAAACTGCACCATTAACTATGCCAGGATGATCTTCTCCCACTGAAGCCCTACAATAGAAGATAGTAGGTCAATCATCCCATTATACTCCTCCATTTACTTTGGAATGGAGTTGCCCATTATTTTAACAAGATGTATTCAATCATTTAGATACAAAAGGAAATGGAGGAAATATGAGATCAACAAAACATATAACCTAATTCAATTTTATTTGCCTACTCTATAGAACTCAAGTTGCCTTACTGGCTACCAAAAAAAGTAACATATTATAGCAGGACATTTTTATTGGATATTACATTTTGCTTCAAAAATGACTAATTCCGTGTGCACATGAACGGAATTTCGGCCAGCAAAAGACTGATGAGAGCTTTTCATCAGAAAATGCAACCTTGTGTATGCTCCATCGGAATTTAGCTAGCCAAATTCCCACCAGCAAACATTTGAGAGCATGTTCTCAATTTTTCAGACGGAAAAACTCTCTAACGGAAATTCTGATTGTGTGTATGCAATTCCGACGCGCAAACACTCACGCATGCTCAGATTCAACTAGGAGATGGAAGCTATTGGCTACTGGTTATTGAACTTTCTTTTTCTAGTCCTGTAATACGTTTTGTACATCTCTGCATTCTCGATGGTCGGAATTTGGTGTGGCCATGTGTATGCAAGACAGCTTGAGCGAAATCCCGTCGGAATTCAGTCGGGAAAAAAATCTGAGCTTTTTCCGACCAAAATTCAGATCGTGTGTACGCGGCATAAAATTGCTGCCATAATTTGTTTTAAAAAATATACTAAGTAGGGAATCTGTTGTACACATATGAATGTATTTAACACATAATGAGGGTCAAAAGAGAAACGTGACAGCATCTCATTAAGTGCATTCTGCCACAGGGCTAGGCAGATCCGTTCAGTCAGGTAGCCAATGTTTTTAAAAAAAAAAATCAAGACAATGGCCCTGATTCATTAAGCTGCAATATCACTTAAGCGCTAAATAGTGCTTAAGGCATGTTAAAATGCTATACTACTATAACATTAAGAGACCATGTATGCCTATTTAACACTTTTAAAGGATGTTTCAGCTTGAGGATTCATGACCAATGTGTAGCTGCGCTGATTTAAAATGTCTGCACTTTGGAATTTTGAGCATTTCGTGAATTCTGTAAATAATTGGTGCATCCTAACCCAAGTCTGGTTAGGTTTGAGCTGACTTTTCTGTTAGACCTTTGCACATTGCCTCTGTACTTGGTGACATTTTCACTGTCCTGGCTTAGTGGTGGAACGTGGTTGACCTTCGAATTACACTGTCCTACTTTATATGGTAGAACATGGCAGAGAAAGTAGATGGTTCATTTTTATCTATCACAACCTTTGTCTAATACAGTGTGCATGGTTCATTTCTCTTTTTTTCAGTATATATGAAAGCTGTATTTGATAAAACCACTAAAAAACGGAAGGAAAACACATACCCTAACACACAATATATTTTTTTTGCCTACCATCAGAAATGCACTTGCATTGATTTATCTAGCCATACTTAATATATCTATAATTGTTAAAATTATGTAATGCTATCAAAGAAGGTCTGACTGAAAATAAGTTTGGTCTTATGAAAATGTAACCACAGCCACATATATGGAAGACACCTTTACAGCAAAGTAGCCCAGCAGCTAAAGCACTGTAGACGTAGGCAGTAAATACATATCAGACCATACCTTCACTGACTAACATGACACTAGAGATTGCTGAGGAACAACCTGAGTTCTCACTGAGAAGAAGTGCTACAGCGTTTCTAAATAAGTCAATGACTGTACAGGGCTATTTTTGGCCTTCCCAGACATAACTAGTGCCGGCAAGTCTTTTTTTCTTCTGCTAAAAAAATGAAAATGTACTTTGTACCCATACCACATATTACATTACATTATGTAAAAAAAAATATATATGAACTACCGGTAAGCTGTATATAGAGAAGTAAAAAAAATGAATCCTGATTGGTTGCTATGTACATAAACAATGGTGTTTCTTTATGATTTGGGGCCCAAATATATTTATGACTCCACAGTGATGTGCCCATAATATTGCTATACATATTTGAGATACCCCCTCACAAACTCTTCACACAAGTGTCCTCACATAAGGGAAAAATGCTCTTACGAACCAGTTTAAAGCAGATGTCCAAGAAGAATACAATTCAGTAGCAAATTTACATAATGACAGTTGATGCATGCCCTCAACTTGCTTTATTGTAAATGGTGGGCTTATGCAGGAGTAACTCATTCCAAATTCTAAAGGTCATTTTGTATTTGTCGATGTGGAGGGAGTTCTCTGGTTTTGAAGTTGTCCTATGTTAAGTAACTTGTCTTCAGAGGCGGCTCTAGACTTTGTGAGGCCTTAGGCAAAACTTAGACATGAGGCCCCATTCACGCCCATAATGGGAAAAATATTATAAAAATGATAAAAATGAACTGTATAAATGTGCATATATTAACTTAAATCCTATGAACTATGAATTTACAGTTTCTATAAATTTCTCTAACCAATTATTCTAATGATACAGGAGACAGTCAGAGACTGTGCAGACAATGCTCCAGGAGATGGTCAGAGACTGTGCGGACAATGCTCCAGGAGATGGTCAGAGACTGTGCGGACAATGCTCCAGGAGACGGTCAGAGACTGTGCGGACAATGATACAGGAGACGGTCAGAGACTGTGCGGACAATGATACAGGGGATGGTCAGACTGTCTGGCCATGATACAGGAGATGGTCAAAGACTGTGCAGACAATGATACAGGAAATGGTCAGAGATTGTGTGGACAATGATACAGGAGACGGTCAGAGACTGTGCAGCCATGATAACAACAGAATGAGCATAATTGATAACTTAACAGTCTAATGCTTCTTCATCGTCAGCAGGTTTATGGAGAGGGTAACACTGCTGTATTACTTAACTGTAATAGAGAAGGTGGTACTGGTAAACCATTCTGGGTGTACTGTCTGGCAGAGGAATATGAATGACAAAAATATCTGCACAGAATTATAAATCTTTTGGTAGAGTAAACATTTCACATATGTGTGTGAATAGATGTTTGCCTGGCGTTAATTTTGAAAGCAGAATGAGCAAGATAAGCAGCAAGATAAATAATTAAAATAAAAAATAAAATAAGCCCTCCAGTTTGAACGACAGCCTGTCTCATTAAATGGCATTCAACTGAAATGTACATGCCCTCAGCCTGTCATTCAACAAGTGGTGGCTGGTGCTCAAAATTTTTGGGGGGGTGCAAGCAAACTGTGCCATCAATTGCAGCCACTGTGCCATCAATTGTAGCCACGGTGCCATCAAACGCAGCCACGGTGCCATCAAACGCAGCCACTGTGCCCATCAAACGCAGCCACTGTGCCCATCAAACGCAGCCACTGTGCCCATCAAACGCAGCCACTGTGCCCATCAAACGCAGCCACTGTGCCCATCAAACGCTGCCACTGTGCCCATCAATTGCTGCCACTGTGCCCATCAAACAAAGCCACTGTGCCATCAAAAGCTACTAAAGTCCAAAGAGAATAAGAGAACCAACCTTCAGTATGGTGGAACTATTTTAATCCTATTGATCCAGGCAAACCAAAACCTCAGTAAAGCAGATGACAAGTTATTTTTACAATGTGGGAAAATAAAACTGTACATGATACATGAACTATTATTAATTTGAGAAAAGAAGCACTTTGCCATGAATGAAGAAGCCCCTCCAAGAATTCATAATATGACTTAAAGCGGGGTTCCACCCTAAAGTGGAACCTCCGCTGATCGGAACCCTCCCCCCCTCCGGTGTCACAATTGGCACCTTTCAGGGGGGAGGGGGGTGGAGATACCTGTCAAAGACAGGTATTTACACCCACTTCGGGGCATAGACTCCCGTGGGAGTCTACGCCATTTCCTGTCCCTGCGCGCTGTCTGCTGGGACACACACGGGTCTCAGAGACAGCGCGTAGAATTCCTATTGCGCAGTAGGGAACTGGGAAGTGAAGCTGATTCGCTTCACTTCCTGATTCCCTCACCTAGAATGGTGGCGGCAGCAGCAGACGAGAGCCGAGCGATCGATCGGCCTCGGTTGCCGGGATCGCTGGAACCTGGGACAGGTGAGTGTCCATTTATTAAAAGTCAGCAGCTGTAGTATTTATAGCTGCTGGCTTTTAATATTTTTTTTGTAGGTGGAATCCCTCTTTAAAGCCCATGCAGAGATAATATGGTCTTTGACTTGGGGGTGCATTGTTGTAGTAATAAATATATATATATAAAATATTGTGCTTTCGACAAGTCAATGCTGTATTCTAACAAATTCTGACATTACATTGGAGCAAGTACAATTTACATATTATATATATATATATATATATATATATATATATATATATATATATATATATATATATATATATATATATATATGAATTAAAATGTATGTATGTATATATATATATATATATATATATATATATATATATATATATATATATATATATATATAAATAAATAATAGTAGTGCTTTATATAATATATATATATATATATATTATAGTGCATATATATATATATATATATATATATATAATATCGTGCTTTTGGCTAAGTAAATGCTATATTCTAACTTGACATTACAACCTGCTCCTGCTCCTCGCCTTGGTGACTTTGGTAGCAGGACTCAGAGAAGCAACACACAATGTTCTCTCTCTGCCCTGCAGTGCACTCTGGGAGTTGTAGTCTCTGCAGAGCACAGGCACCAGACGGCCATGTTGAAGTCTGTGTGCCTGTGCTCTGTGGGAGAACTACAATTCCCGCCATGCACTGGGGCCGCCGTCGCCGACTTTAGGGGAAGGGCTAGGACTCGAAGGACGGCGCTGCAGCAGTCGAGCCTGCTATTGGACGCAGGCAGCATGACCATGCCCACACCATCCACCACCATGATGTCGAGCGACTGTGCACATTAGTGTTATCCCCCCTACTCGTTCCACCACCGCGGAGCGCGGCGGTGGATCAGCTCACTCTACACCGCAGCTGTGTGCAGCGTGCCCGCCGCCCACTCACCCCGCCACTTGCGAGTCCCAGTGCCCCACATTGTACACAACAACAGCACAACACCTGAAAGGCAAATTAGGCAATTGCGCAACGGCGAGGCCCTTTCTGTGGGCGAGGCCTAAGGCAATCGCCTAATTTGCCTAATTAAAGAGCCGCCTCTGCTTGTCTTGTATTTGTGGGGCACAAGTAATTCCAATTTAGCCCTAAAAAAAAAACAGAAGAAGGAAATAAGAAAACACAAATAAGCAGCATCACTTTACACCATGTTCATGATTTAAAGGAGAGGTATGGTCAAAGCTTTTTGCCCATACTTCCCCTGTGGGTCACAGGATTGCACTCAATTCTGCATGCCAGTGACCCAGAATCAGTTGGCTTACATCACAGCCGGTCCAGACCTTAGTGGCAGCTGATTCAGCCTCCCAGCACGCTGCTGAGAGATTGAGCCACCCTCTCCTGCCCTTTCAGTAATCTGGTGCTCCAGTGATATCTAGAGGGGCAGAGCACAGAGCGGTGACTGACAGTCATTGCTCTGTGTGTGGAATGAACCCGAGAGCACTCGGTTCTCGGTGTGGAGGCTGCAGGGGACAGATGCAGCATGGGATGGATGCTGCATCCACCTAGGTGAGTTTTAATTTTTTTTTGATTTTTAAATCCCCCACTTCTCTTTGAAAGTTTAACTCAGGATGTACACAGTTTGAATACATTTCTATGTACCTACTAAGAGTTTGTAAGCTCACTCTGCTACTTTATGGGTCAGCTTCTTCTCCGTTTGGATAGAGGTAATGGTGTTGATTCTTTGTCTAATGAGGAGGTTGGTGGCAGAGAGGCAAGAGAGGAACTGAATTGCTGCACCTAGAAATAGATTTTTCACCCAACTGATGGTATAGTGTGTCAGAAGTGCAATAAACAGCTTCTTGCTTGTGTCCATAGTAGTTGTTCTCTATGGCCGTTAGCTACCTTTTCTACAAGTCTCCCCAATCTGTATTCAAGTTGAGTAGTGAATTTCACCCAATAGTGTTTGTATTTAAGGATTCGAAAGGGTTAAAGTTAGCTGCTAGTTGAGTAATAACCAAACACAGTTTTGGCAAGCCAACACTTGTGGCTGGGCATGTGTTTTTTATTTAAAGCGAAAGAAATGAATCAGCAGTGCACTAGTAGTTCCAACTCTACTAATGTCAAAAATGAAAGCCGAAGCGTGGGGTTAAAAGAAATCTATTGTTTTCTCAAAGCTGATTCATATTATTTACAAATGTTGTTTGATTTTAGTTCCATATAAGGCTCGACTAAAATTATTGTGGTGTCACAATAAAAAAAAAAAAAGCTTTTGTTAATCTGCCCATAGCATGGTTTAGTCAAGAGTGCAGCCACCAGCAGCCATACGGAGGAATCAATTTCATAGCACTTTTAGTAAACAAGTGCAAATCAGATTTATCTTCAAGTTACAAATGCATGATCATGTATCATTTTATTGATTTCTAAAGCCAGTTGTGGTATGTTTCCAGAATCCCTCTATAAATTTTTACATTACTCATATTATTTGCCTGTTTATTCATTTTGAGAAAAATGCACGACCCGACGACGTTCAGTATTTGTATGTGCTTACACGCTTCCGTATTCAAAAGCATTGGATGATGGCACACAAACAACTTATAGCATGTGTATTAAACGCTGTTTGCCAATAGTTATATTTGGCCTATTGTTTCACCTTTTTCACCTTTTTGTGGTTTTTAACAACCACACTATAAGGAAAAGCAAACACCCAATTTCATCCAGTGGTGGTATCCCGAGGATTCTTAAAAAAACACAGTTTGATTCTGTTATGTGTTCATTAAAAACTCATTAGATGTAATAAATTAGTAGAGGTTCCTATATCTGTCCTCATGTTAGCCTCATGTTAACCCCTGCTCAGTAGAACCTAAATTGAGATGGGGGTCAGCACTTTAATCTAATCAGGGCTCTGTTAGATTTCTCATCAATGTGCTTCTGCTCTTTCTTCGTCCAATCAAAGGCTGGGAAAGGAGAAGTAGCTAAGCAGAAGCAACCATTTTTGTCCTATTGTCATTAATGTAATTTCAGGCCTTAAGGATGTTAATCTACACACACACACATAAATGATATATTGAGATAATAATTTTGCCTGGAGTTCTACGTTAAAGATATTTTTTGGCGGTATATGAAATATCATTTTATTTAACCACTTCAGTACCAGGTACTTATACATCTTCCTGCTCAAGCCAATTTTCAGCTTTGAGTGCTGTTGCAATTTGAATGACAATTGTACGGTCATGCTACACTGTACCTAAACAAATTTTTTATCATTTTGTTCCCACAAATAGAGCTTTCTCTTGTTGATATTTGATCATCTCTGTGATTTTTATTTTTTGGGCAACAAATAAAAAAAGACTGAAATTTTTTTAAAAAATAAAGTTTTTCTTTGTTTCTGTTAAAAAAAAATGTAAATAAGTAAGTTTTCTCCTTCAATGACTGGCACTTATATAGCTGCACTGACAGTTACTGATAAGGCGGCACCAATGGGCACCGATGAAGTGGCACTAATGAGGTGGCACTGATGATAGGCACTGATAGGCGGCACTGATGGGCACTGATAGACAGCACTGATGGGCACTGGTATGCGGCACTGATGGGCACTCATAGGGGGCACTGATGGGCACTCATAGGTGGCACTGATGGGCACCCATAGGCGGAACTGGTGGGTACTTATGAGTGGCACTGATGGGTGCACAGATGGGCACTGATGGTCACTGATAGGTGGGTACTGATGGGCATGGATGGGCATTGAGAGGTGGCACTGATGGACACTGACACTGGGTGGCATTACTGGGCATCACTTGTCTGATCTACTGCATAATGTTGCCAGTCAGTGCCCATTTGTGGGCACTGATTGGCATATATTTGGCATATTTTTGTATATGTGGATGGCCATGGGGTACGTACCTGGCCATCCACATGTTGGGGGCTTTCCTGGTGGTCCTGGTGGCTTCTCTGGTGTTCCAGTGTGGGCATTCGAGGGGGGGCTGCGCTGATAAACAATCAGCGCAGACCCCCCTATCAGGAGAGCCGCCGATCGACTCTCCTCTACTCACGCCTGTCAGACGCGTGTAAGGAAAAGCCGATCAGCGGCTCTTCCTGTTTACATCGAGATCAGCCGTGATTGGACATGGCTGATCACATGGTAAAGAGCCCCCACCGAAGGGGCCAGGGGCACGCAGCGACTGTTATCCTGCTGGACGTCATATGATGCCCAGTCAGGATAACTGAACCACCAACTGGCCATCATTTTGCTGTAGGCTGGATGGGAAGTGGTTAAGAAGTTTAATTATATAAAAAGAGATTAGCCTTTAATCGGTACATTATAATAAGATTATGGTGTGGTATGGTTAGGATCTTAGTGTGTACTAACACCAGGAATGGTTGCCTTTTGTAGTGCCTAAGTATAATTGTCCCCTCTCCCCACTCTCCTGAGGGTCTATGCTCACATTGTGCTGAACCCGAGCATGCTCACAGATATGCAAACCATGCCAGTCCAGCTGAACAGTGCCCGGGATTTCCGCTTTCAAGTGGGCCAGGCCACAGAACAAATTGATGACAAAAGTACTGTACATTGGGTCAAACATGATCAGGCGTGGTTCATGCACTCTAGTGTGAGTACACTCCTATCAGTTGTAGTATGAAACTAGAGCCTGATATCAAAATAACAAACCATGCTGAAAAGAAAGAATATGTTACATTTCTTATATGCTAGATTTTTGTTCTTGGTAAATGGCTTTATGTAGATAGAATTTGTGAAATAAAACAATATCAGTGATACGTTTTTATATGCAAAACAAAATATGCAGTTTGTCATCACCAAAACCATCAGTTTCCTTAGTACGTAACAAGTATGAATTGTCTTATTTTTCTGAGCAGGGTGTGGGATTGTTGTAAACCTAGACTATGTTTAGTGACCTAAACAATAGACAGATTTTGCTGTGCTCTATTGAAAACCCGATATCTTTCACGTGTTGCCTTTTGTAACAATTGCCTTAGAAGAACCACCCATCATTGTGCTGAGTAGATATGAGAGGCTGGAGTGAAATAACCCACGTCTGTTCTATTTTCTGATAATACCTAGTTCATATTTAATAGTGTTTTTTACCTGTGTTGTTAGCTTTTTGCATTGCATGTTGAGCATCTTTATTATACTATGAAATCAATTAATACGTCCCATACACAGGAATGGGGGAATGTTTTTAGTACTATACTGGAACTGTAAATACAAGGGGTATATAAAGCATCAGACGTTAAGTAATCTTTACACATTATCAACTATAAGATTTCTGATAAATAAATAGTAATTTTTTTTTTTTTTACAAAGGTACATTAAACCAAACAGTGGATCAGCTAAAGAATGTAGAGGGACAGAGAATGTGGTGCAAAAGAGGGACAATCACTCTAAAAGATGTTAATAAAATAAATATAATTTAAATATTTAAATATAAAATAAATATTTTTTTTTGTATTCATTAATATTGGTGTCTGTTCCCAGGATTCTTAGGTTCTGCTATATAATGCTTTGCAAAGCATTATGGGAGGTTTCTTGCAAAGCACTTTCACAAATAATAGGCAGCATGACTCATGCATTCACTGCAATGATTGACAGGCTTTACTTGTCATCATGCACAAATATATCATTACACTAGCCTAAAGGTCCATTTCAATGAGTAAGAAGAATATGATATACAAAAAAATAGGAGTGTAAAAATGACAGTGCATTTATAGGGGCTGGCTGTTTTATAGCATTAGTAGAATGTATATTGCTTAAAATGGTTCTAATGCCACTTACACACGACTGGACTTTCCGGCAGAAAAGGTCTGACGGAATCATTCCGACGGATATTCCGATGGTGTGTGGGCTTCATCTGACTTTTTTCTTAAAAAATTCAGACGGACTTAGAAATAGAACATGCTTTAAATCTTTCCGATGGAATCAATTTCTATCGGGAAAACCGTTCGCCTGTAAACTGGTCCGATGGACCAAATACGACGCAAGGGCAGCTATTGGCTACTGGCTATTGAACTTCCTTTTCTAATCCCATCGTATATCATCTCGTTCGAAACAAACGGACTTTGGCATGATCGTGTGTGGGCAAGTCCGTTTGGTTGGTACTCCGTCGAAACTCCGTCGGGAAGAACGTCACAGTTTATTCTGACGGAAAGTCGGGTCGTGTGTACACGGCATAAAGGTTGAAAGTTTTTTACCTTAATGTATACTCTGCAGTAAGGTAAAAAACCTTCTGTGTGCATCTCCCCTTGCCAAACCCCCTTATTCTTACTTGAGCCAGATCTCAATCCAGAGCTGTGCCCAAGATCAGTGGCTCTCTCTACTCTCTTCCTCCTCACATGTCAGATTGATAGCAGTGGGGAGCCATTGGCTTCTGCTGCTGTCAATCAAATCCTGTGTTGAGGGAGCAGAGGCTGGGAACACAGGTAGGGTGATGTGGGATCGACCCCGCATGAGTGCTACCACAGGAAGCGACTTGCGATGGTGGCACACAGAGAGAAGGAGGAGCCAGGAGCGATGGCAGAGGACTCTAGAAGAGTAGGATTGAGACTGCTCTATACAAAACCCTTGCATAGAGCAGGTAAGTATAACATATTTATTGTTTTTATAAAAAATGGGTACCCTTTTAATTACACACTTCCTAAGCAGACCATGTTTTGCCATACGCCCCTGTGTTGCTTTAACTGAAAATTCCGTGGTAGTGTGACGGTGTACCCAAATAAAATAGATTTCCTTTTTTTCCCACAAATAGAGATTACTTTTGGTGGTATTTGATCACCTCTGTGGTTTTTATTTTTTGTGCTATAAACAAAAAAAGAGCCGCAATTTTTAATAAAGAATAATATTCCTTACTTTCTGCTATAAAATATTTCCAACCAGTTTCCGGTTCTCTGAAGGGAGAAGTGACAGATCGTCTGTTCATACAGAGTATGAACAGCGATCTATCTCTTCCCCTACACAGTCCCCTCCCCCCTTCAGTTAGAAACACAAACAGGGAGCACAGTTAACCCCTTGGTCACCCCCTAGTGTTAACCCCTTCTCTGCCAGTGACATTTTTACAGTAATCAATGCATTTTTATAGCACTGATCGCTGTATTAATGCCAATGGTCTCAAAAATGTGTCAAAATTGTCCGATGTGTCCGCTATAATGTCGCAGTCATGATAAAATCACAGATCGCCGTCATTACTAGTAAATAAAATAATAATAATAAAAATGCCATAAAACTATCCCCTATTTTGTAGACGCTATAACTTTTGCGCAAACCAATCAATATACGCTTATTGCAATTTTTTTTTACCAAAAATATGTAGAAGAATACGTATCGGCCTAAACTAAGGAAAAAATTGTTTTTATATATATTTTTGGGGGATATTTATTATAGCAAAAAGTAAAAAATATTATTTTTTTTAATTGTCGCTCTTTTTTTGTTTATAGTGCAAAAAATAAAAACCGCAGAGGTGATCAAATACCACCAAAATAAAGCTCTATTTGTGGGGAAAAAGGGATGTAAATTTTGTTTGGGTGTAATTGTCAGTTAAAGTGACGCAGTGCCGAATCGCAAAAAGTGCTCTAGTCAGGAAGGGGGTAAAATCTTCCGGGGCTGAAGCAGTTAAGAAACAATATAACTGACCACCACTTCAGTAGCAAAATCCATAAAGGATCTGTAATTATCTTGAGGCAATCTTGTAATCCATGCACTCCCCTTAGACATCACAGCTGGGTCATCGACCTACACTTCAGCATCCACAATGCTTGGTAAAGAACACATTCTGAGCCAATAATTGTATGATGAAAGAGCAGCAGCATGCTGACAAAGTCTTCCTTGTACTCTTTCCTCTGGTCCGCTTGTTCACTGTAGGCCATGTGCACTGCAACACAACCTGACTGGCTACTACTGCTGGCTTTTCCTCGCCAAGTCTGAGTGGTGCTGTATATGAGAATTCAAGAAAGGGGCAGACTGAGCCACTTAAGTTAGTTGCATTTAAAAATACTGATTTTTTCATTAATGCATACTGTAACTGCATTATTTATTTACCTGGAGTAAATTCTTCTGTTTTAGTAAATACAACCTCAAGATTCACTAACACATACAGTATGTGTGGTTGTATTTGGGACACCATTGGTTTGTTTGCCACCCTAAACACAAAGGAGATGTACAGTTTGTTCTGCACTCCTGTGACCCAGCGTCACAGAGCTGGTCCAGGCTTGGGCAAGCTCGCAACAATGGAGGCGGGATCCTCCCACATGCCTGGACTGGCACCCGGCTCAGTCTTTCAGTGAGCTGCTGGGAGCCTGAGCCTGCCACTCCCACCCCCTCCACAGCTCAGCGCTCCAGTGGGCATGGGGGGGGGGCAGAGCAGAGAGCTGTGAGAATGAGCGATCAGAGGTGTTTGATCGCTCGGTTCTCAGTGTTAGAGGTGCTGGGGGACTGATGCTGCATCCACCTAGGTAAGTATTGTTCTTAAAAAAAAACAAAAAAATATATAATCTATTTTAAGAGACTGCCTTCAAATAAGTATAAATTCTGAGTTCATGAGTTTATGAGTTCCCCACCCCAGACTGTACCACCCCATTTAAAGTTCAACCCCCAGTTTAATTAACAAGTCCATATGGCAGAAACTGCAGTTCAATGAGCAGATTTTAGTTTCCCTATAACTGCAAGCAACATAGTTGTCATCTAAATGGTTAAGAGAGGCCTAGCATATATAGATTAACATCATACCACTACAAATGAGAACATTTCATTTGGTCTTTGCACCCTTTTAAACAAAATACTGGATACACAGAAAATTCACATTAAGGCAGCAAACAAAGATATCCTTTACTTGTTGTACCCTGATCTATGTGATTAATGTTTAGCTTAACAAGTCTCTATACAGTAAACTGCTGAGTCTCTGTTCATTTAAAAATTGTTCCACCAACTACCATAGATTTCCTGGAATCTGTAAATGTGTTAAAATACAATATAAAACATCACAATGAATGGTTAGATGTACGGCTTATGTGTAACAACCTAAGGTTTATATAGCCAAAGCTAAAATGTGTTTCTCAATAAAAGGCTGCTCCCTCTTTAGAAAAATAATTTCAAACCTAAGTTCGAAAAAGAGGGGATGGAAGAATGAAATGCTTGTTTAACAAAATGAGTACAGTTGCTGCAAGAAATACAACATGGTCTTTTGATTATGGGAAATATTTGTTGGAAATTCACTTTTTATTGGCCAATCAGCTGCCATTTTGAAAACATGTTTTAAGACTTGTAGGTTTAGGCATATTTTTCTAAGCATTCATTTTTACCCTACTGACAGCAAAGACGATACAGAGACAGTTACCTATAAAATATCTGCTTAGATTTATATGTTAGCACAAATAATGAAGGATTGGCATCAGGAAAGTAGAACATGTTGGTTCCCCTGGATCCCTCTTTTATCATCTACTATATCTAGTTTAGTAGATGTGTATACTGGTTTGTTACTTATTCATAGTGATAAATGATCTTTGTCTTACCTCATGCGGCCTGCCAGGAGAATATAACTGAGAAAAGAATAATTGAAATAATGTCTATATAACAATAACAGGTACCCTTTTTCACAAGACAAGATTATTTAATAAAATACATATATAATGGGGTTACGTACAGCCTGTTATGTCTAGTTCAAGCCAAGTATAATCTATAAACTATCACACATCTAAAAAGTGGCAGAACATTAAAGAGAAAGTAAACCCTGATGGGTTTTACTTCCTCTTTATTTCCCTTCACAGGTAAAGCATAATGGGCTACTATTGCATAGTAGCCCATTATGTATGACTTACTTGAAACCGAAGCGTACAATCTCACCGCTGTCCCCACTAGCAACGAGCATCATCTTCACCCCTCTTCCTTCTGGGGCCATGAACTCCGGCTCTGTGACTGTCCGGAGTCACATGACGTCAATGCGTGCAGGAGCCGTCAGTCATGGCATGACCCCCTTTAGAAACGGCATGATCTGCTCTTTCTAAAGTGCGCATGCACTGTAGACATTGGCACACTGCTTTATTGTAAATATCTCCTGAACTGTGGAGATTTAGGAGATATTTCCAGCACCTACAGGTAATTCTTAATATAGGCTTACCTATAGGTAAAAGTGGTTGTACAACCACTTTAAGGACACTTGGAAAATATGATGTCTAACATTCAGCATTTACCTTCTAGGAATCATACTTAACCGTTAGGGGTGCTAGGTGGTAAACATGTGAAATATAGGCTAATGATTGTACCTGATAGCAACCAGAGAGTTCCAAACTTGAGGAGGACAACATACGCAAATCGGCGCTGGGAACTTTTACCCCTTGTACACACGGTCGGAGATTCCGACGGAATGTGTCCTATCGGACCGTTTTGTCGTATATTCCGACTGTGTGTGGTCTCCATCGGACCAACTTTTCCAACTTGCCGGTAAAATTTTCTGACAAAATGCTCCGATCAGACATAGTGCGATCATGTGTAGCCTACTCCGACGGACAAAGTGCCACGCATGATCAGATCAAATTCCTAAACCAAAGCGATTGGCTACTAGCCTGAACGTAGTCCCGTCGTAATGAAATAACGTCATCACGTTATGTACAATCGGATTTTCCGACAACTTTGTCTGACCGTGTGTATGCAACAGTTTTGGACAAAATCCGTCTGACAAAATCCAACAGATTTGGTTGTCAGAATGTCCGACCGTGTGTACAAGGGCTTAGACTTGCAAGAATAGTCAGATGAAGGAAAACTTCAAACAAGCTCAAAAGCTCTGGCAAGACAGCTCCTACAAAGCAAGGTTTCCCGTGATGGGCACCCAAAAGTGGTTAAAACCATAGAAATACATAAAGAAATTCCAGGCCAAAACCAGATAAAACAATCTTAGATCATTTTAATTGTTTGACAACAATTGCCTAGTTTTCCAAATAACAAAAGTCATCAGGTCTGGATGCTTACACAAGCTATTTCCATCTGCATTGTGGTGAGGCAAATCCAGCAGTTAGATCCCAACTCTCAACCCCCCAAGTGTAATAAATCGAGTTAGTGTTTTAGCCCACCAGAACCTCCCTAACCAAAGCATCACTTTTAGGTTGAAAAAAGTTTGTAACAAGATGCGGATGTGCAGTTCTACCCTTCTTAAAAAGGCCATGTGCATAGGCTTTTTCAGATTGTCATACAAACTTACTTTGCATGTGACCTCAGACATGTCATAACTACCAGGATGACAAGAACAATTAAAAGCTGGCATGCCATATCGCCCTCTGCCCAATTTCTAAATAAATCATTCTGATTTGTTCCTACTGAAAATACACAGACTGAAACCATTCAGCCAAAGAGAAGGTGCTTGACAAACTGCATTTTCTATGACATTCATTGGTTCCCCATATGAAAAATGCCTCAGGACAGTAACAGCATGTGGAAATTGCCACAAATCTTTTGCTACCTCCCTCCAAAATACACACAGAGGATATTTTGTTCAACTTTTCCATGATGTTGCCCATGTGCTTAGACTTCAATGCTTGCCACAGGGACAAATAGTACCACAGCATGGTAATTGTGAAGAGATAAGGACTCTCTGTGTTGTTTAGAAGGCTGGCTTGACAAGAGAGTGAATCCCCCAAGGCCACTTCATACACAATGAAGGTCTGTATTAGATAGTACTGTCAGAACAAAATAACAGCCATTCCTTGCCGGATTGTAATGTTAACCCCTTTGTTAGTAAGGACATCCATATAATTAATAATATGGCGCATAGACCAATCAGTTATACAAATCCAGATGTAGTTTAGGTTACCATGATTTGACCACTCACAGATATAGGGCACGATTCATACTTTTCAAGGTTTTACCATCTCTACATTACTTAATGCCATCAGGAAAACAGAAATGTTCTATAACTCGTATGATCTTCTGTGATCTGGTTGTTATCTGGTAACATGTCCTATCTATGGTGAGGTACATAGATCAGCAGGTTAATACACCTGCCCAATTCATTGTAAGTGTCATTAGGAGATAAGAGACACTGGAAACTCTCTCCAACCCCTTTCAACGCCATTTCCAGCAGTACATTTTTCAACTAGCCAATTTGGCTTCATGGGGATGTCCTATGGCTTGCTAAAGGTATTCATGAACAGCAACCAGCATTCTTTGGGCAAAACCAAATGGGTGTTTTCAGCTCAAGTTGTCTTTTCTTTAACAAATAACTGCTCTTGCTTTACACTAAGCATTTCTGTAAAGATCATAAAAATGTGGACGTTAGCTAAAGTTAGCTAAAGTCCACAAGTCGTGTGGACTTGTGGACTTGTTGCCTATGGAAGATGTATATTTTGTGTACTATCTCAGCTAAAGCCTAGTACACATGGGCTGAATATCGGCCGGCATCAGCGATAGAAATAGACATTGGGCCCATGTGTACTACAACTGGTCCAATAAAAGCTGGCTTCTGTCGAAGGGGCATGATGGAAACTGGCTAAAATCGCTGACTGGAGTGTTCTGGTGGGGGGGCTTCCCCCTGTCAGAACACAAAAGAATAGTAGGGGAGATATCTGTACTAACATCTGATTGTTATTACACAGGCTCCGACCTGAGCTGTCAGATTTTTTTCCGTTCAGCCTGTTGGGTTGAATGAAAAAAAAAAAAACATGTAGTGTGCACTAAGCTTAAGTATGTGGAATAAATGAAGGGCTGTGCTGGTAACATGATGCTACCTCTATCACACCTCTGTCCTCAGTGGTAGACACCCTATTAGCCACTTAAAAAAGTGGCCACACACCACAACAACCACTGCAGCCAAGGCAGACCCACTTCCTCAAAGTCCATCAATACATTCACTTATGGAATTAAATGTGTTCCTTATTTCTCTAGTATCTATCTCATTGTTTCCAAAGTGTAGGAATTTGAGTAATTTTATTGAGATCACACTCAAGTCATGCCACCTTAGCCTTAGGAAAAGGAAATTCCAATAATGTTTTCACTTTTGTCATTGTTTCCCATCTAATGTCCCAAACTTCCAAATTGAGAAACACATACAAAACACTGAAAATGTTCAATGCTAGGTTTTACAAATAGGTGAAGTCTTTGCTTAAATTAAAGTATAGGTGAACCCTTACCTTGTAAAACAAACCATTCAGTTTAAAATATAAATAAAATTCAAAACGTGTGTGTGTATACTGTATATATAAATACAAATTATAAATACCCATTTTATACAGTTTTTTATAGTGATCACATCATCTCAGTTCTCAGTTGCATATGGACTATAAGAGCTGGGGGTGGAGAAACAGAGAGATAATCTTCCCAGTGAATGGCTGTGCAGGGGGCATGTCAGCACAGGTCTTGGCCATTGGAGGTCAGGTAGGCTGTTCTCTCACAGCCAGAAAATTCACCACGCTGAGATGTCTCATGCCTAGCGGTGGGCAGCTTGAAATTGAAAAACAGGGGGACTGCCAGGATTAGCAGGAATTTCACACAAAGGAAACAATACAAAGAGAACATGATACATTTAAACCCAAGTACATGGTACAGCAGGCATATATCAGAAATAGAAATGTTCGGCAACATATTCTTTAACAAGCATAGTGTTACAATGTCAGCCATTATGTTATGTTAGAGAGCTTTGACAACACTTTTATCAATGCAACAAATTGGGAGAGTAGGTAAGTAAGTAGGTAATATATAGCCATACCTAGCTTATGGGTCCTTGCTTTGTGCACTTGTCAAAATCATTTGGTGGAGGGGGAATTATGGTGTGGGGTTGTTTTTTAGGGGTTAGGCCTGGCTCCTTAGTTCCAGTGAAGGGAACTCTTAGACCCCTTTCACACCAGGGCGTTTTGCAGGCGCTATAGTGTTAGAAATAGCGCCTGCAAAACGCCCTAAAGAAGCTGCACCATTGTGTGTAGTGTGAAAACCCGAGGGCTTTCACACTATAGCAGTGCGCTGGCAGGACGTCAGAAAAAAGTCCTGCCAGCAGCTTCTTTGGAGCGGTGAAGGAGCGGTGTGTTTACCACTCCTCCACCGCTGCTCCCCATTGAAATCAATGTGGCAGCGCTGTATTACCGCCGGCAAAACGCCGCTATTGCGGCGTATTACCGGTGGTTTTAACCCTTTCGCGGCCGCTAGCGGGGGGGGTAAAAGCGCCCCGCTAGCGGGCAAAATGCGCCGCAAATCCGGTGGTAAAATGCCGCTAAAAATAGTTTTACCGCCCACGCTATCGGCGGTGTGGTGTGAAAGGGGTCTTAAGGCATCAGCATACCAAGACATTTTGGACAATTTCATGCTCCCGACTTTGTGGGAACAGTTTGGGGATGGCTCCTTCCTGTTCCAACATGACTGCACACCAGTGCACAAAGCAAGGTCCATAAAGACATTGATGAGTGAGCTTGAGGTGGAGGAACCTGATTGGCCTGCACAGAGTTGTGACCTCAACACGATAGAACACCTTTGGTATGAATTAGAGCGGAGACTGAGAGCCAGGCCTTCTTATCCACATCAGTGCCTGACCTCACAAATGGGCTTCTGGAAGAATGGTCAAACATTCCCATAGACACATTCCTAAATCGTGTGGAGCTTGTAGACAGCCTCCCAGCACAGGCTTTATTAAGACAATGCCTCATATTTTCTGAATGAATACAAAACATTCTCTGTTTTGATGAGGTGTGGCGGTGACCTTACACTCTTCACCTCGTCCAATCAGAGAACATATTGCATTCATTCAAAAAATGCTAAGTATTCTCTGAATGGCACCCATGCTTAGCGTCTGACCTCCTGTGTTCAGAATACAGCAGGCCAGCTGCTCAGCACAGGACCTGTAACAAGTGGAGATCACCGAGAAGCGGTGTCAGTGATTTCCAATTTCTGGGTTCCAGGTATGGTATACTGTATGCATAGTTACATTGGTCCAAGTCATCTCTAAGTGTTTGCTAAAGCTTTCACTTGAAAACATATTCAGTTAGTGTGTGGAGAAACTTGACTGGCCTGCACAGACTCCAGAGTCAGGACCTCAACCTGATAGAACGTATTTTGGATGAATTAGAGCGGAGGCTGCGAGCCAGGCCTTCTTGTCCACATCAGTGCCTGACCTCACAAATGCACTTCTGGAAGAATGGTCACGCATTCACATAGACACACTCCTAAACCTTGTGGACAGCCTTCCCAAAAGATTTGAAGCTGTTATAGCTGCAAAGGGTGGGCCAACTCAATATTGAACCCTATAGACTAAGGCTGGGATGCCATTAAAGGTAATGTGTGTGTGAAGGCAGGTGTCCCAATGCACTGTATATGTGTGTGGGATCTGTTGAACCTCAGTAGTTTAAACAACCTGATGCCACGTACACACGACAGGACTTTCTGGCAGAATAGGTCCGATGGTATCATCCCATGGGATATTACAATCGTGTGTGGGATAATCCGATCGTCTTTAAAAAAAAATTCTGACGGACCTAGAAATAGAACGTTTCAAATCTGTCCAACAGACTCAACTCCTATCGGGAAAACCGTTAGTCTGTATGCTGGTCCGACAGACCAAATACGATGCAAAGGCAGCTATTGGCTACTGGCTATTGAACTTCCTTTTCTAGTCCCGTCGTACGTCGTCACGCTCAAAACGAATGGACTTTCGAACGGACCTTAGTCCGTTCGTGTGTGGGCAAGTTCATCCGTTCGGAAGTCCGTCGTAACTCCGTTTGACCTTTTCTGCCGGAAAGTCCGGCCGTGCGTACGCGGCATAAAACTAAACAAGTAAGTGGCCAATTGGTTGCTAGGGGTTACAGCTAATCAAATAACACCTCAAATATCTGTGCTAGTAGCATAACTTCTCACTATTTCTCATATACATTCTCTTGTCAACCTAAAAAAAAAAAGCTTGCCGTGTCTCTCTCTCGGTAAAACAGGGTTAAAAAGAAAAGTGGCTTTACTGGCCACAATTATCCAACTTGGAGAGATTTTCAATTTCATCTTTGCCGTTTTCATTTTCGGCAGCTGTGTTCAGTATTTAATCACATATTATCTGTGCAAAGCCCTTTTCTAACATTTGTTAATTGGCTGTTTTCTTTGACAAATTATGAGCTTTTACTTTGATGAGGTTCAACTGCAATCTTGCAGGGATAGAGTACGTTCAGTTTTCAGTCCCTGTTGGCTCTTCTAACCACTACAAACCTCAGCACGTCACTGGACTGCTGAGTAATGGCAGGATCTGGGCTGGCCCCGTTTTTTTTTTTTTTTTTTTCTCTTTGCTTTTTTTTTCCCCCCCCCCCACAGGATATTTTGAGCTCTCTGTACTAAATCCGTTACAGAGCTTGCCCTTTTTAGCAGGAGACCGCTCTAAAATTAACAAGTCTTGTGTGAAATTACCAGCACACAGCAAAGAATGCACTACAGTTAGCATCTGTTTTACAGCAGAAAGACTTGGCCTGCACAACAGATACAAAAGAATAACCGCTTTCATCTTCTCAATATACAGCTCAGCTAACAAGACAGCAAATGTACGTGGCAAAAGATGTAAAGATTATAATTAGAGTCAAAGGAAAGTTCCTTACTGAGCTGATAGTTCAGTTTTGGGTGGTTAGTGTATTCAACTGAATCTCCAAAGACTCCTATATTTTTTAGTGGAGGTGATTAAAGTGAAATAAATCTGTGTTTAAAGTGAAAAGATATAGACATATCTATATATATATATATATATATGTATATTTCTATCTCTATATATATAATATATATAGATAGATAGATAGATAGATAGATAGATAGATAGATAGATAGATAGATAGATAGATAGATAGATAGATAGATAGATAGATATAGATATATATCTATATATCTATATATATATATAAATATATATATATATATATATATATATATATATATATATATATATATATAGATGCAACCCTCCAGTGTCACTTGTCTCCTAAGGCTATAAAAAAGCATCAGCCCATGCTAGGGTTGTTCTTGTGCCCGGCTCCTTATGTAAGCTGCCCTAAATAGTTCCCCCTTCAGCTCCTAGTGCATGACAGCATGGACAACACAGCCTTACATTAAAGCCCGATTGGCTTAGATTGCTCAAGCTCACACCTAAAGCATTACTAAACCCAGGACTCTGCATTCGCTATATAGTCTCCCACAGTACATGGAAATGCAATAGTTATAATAAATATAAAATGCTAAATATGTTTTCTCATCAGCGGTAAGAGCATTCTTGTGACTTCTATCAGTGTCTGGTAAAAGCTTGACATTCTCCTCTGACTGCAGGACCCCTGACCATCTGTCTGGACGGTGCTGATTGGCCCTGTGCTGATCACATGCACTCTCCCAGGAACAAAACAAAAAAAACTCTCTAGCAATACACACCAAACTGAGCATGGGCAGCTTGCCCTCAAGGCTCTGTTCTATCAGGCGATTTGGGGACTGTGGAAGAAGGGGAGGAACAGAGAAGACAAGATTAAACATTCTTTTTACACAATGCAGAGGATTAACCCCTTAGGCTGCTAGTTAGTATAACAAGCATGCTTTGCCGCATATACAGGCTGATTTTACTGTTGTGGGTTTAGTAACACCTTAAGAAAAGACATCATATACAGTACATAGATTTTAGGTAGCTCAAATAACAATGTTTTTATTCTACATTTAAAGAAGATGTTTTGGGCCTTTGAAAAACAAACATGCAAATGCACCTCTCTGCTGAAGCACTGGTCTGATGCTGCAGCTGCCCCCCCCTTGGCTCTAAATCCAAGAACTGAGCGATCACATGGCCGCTGATCACTTCGTTCTCAGTCAGCAAGGAACAGTGAATGACGCACTAAGAGGCAGGCCAACTGTCAATCAGGCAGCTAGGTGGATCCTGACAATATTGTTGAGATCCTTCCAGAGCCTAGGGCTGCTCTGCCACCTCAGCTGACAGCAGGCAATATCCTGGTATAAGCGAACTCTGGGTCACAGGAAAGCAAGTGACTGCACTCCTGTAACCGACAAGAGAAGTATGACACAAAAAGCCTTTGGCCATACTTATATATGTAGATCTATATATAGATGTATATCTATATATATATATATATATATATATATATATATATATATATATATATATATATATATATATATATCTATATATATATATATATATATATATACACATATGGCTTTTGTGACTAGCAGTTTTATGGGATTCAGTTTGTGTTTTGTTGTTACAGAATAGCTTGCAGACATTCATGATTTTCAGATCTATGAAAGTACAAGATATAAGAGGAAGAAAGTTACTTGACATGCCCTGTGCGTAAAAACATTGACTATTGGAAATGAGTACTGGGAGGGGAAATCATAGACACATATGCGAGGATTTAAGGTAGTTAAGTATTTCTTATGTTGCAAGAAAAGTAGAGTCAGTGGAATTTTTAGGAATCTGTAGTAATTCAATGTTTTAAAATAAAATCTTCACTTTTAATAAAATCAGGGTATTTTATTAACAGTATTGCTTTTAATTACTACATGACTTTTCAGTGATGTGATGCATATGTATATCATTTATAATTGCCTTATGTCTGTTCTGTTTCACTGGATTTTACTAATGCTATTCTTTACTGTTGCATTATACTTCAAACTGCATAATGACTTCAATTCTCCAATAAACAAAATCTAGGCAGACACCCAAACCGTTTTCCCTTCATTAAATCCTAACCCAGACCTTTTTCAAAGTAGTAACAATTCGTATTATTTCTTAGATGAAACTGCCTAACTGTTATGTAGACCAGAAAGTCATTTGCAGTTCCCAGAATCAACTTAAGAGAGGTAAAATGACACAAGATCACCGACTTCCAATAAGAGTAGGATTTACCGTATAACTGAGTTTTTATCATCTTTTGAAAGTTCATTTTTCTTATACGCTGGCTCGGAGGGTGGTCATTTACTCACATTTTCCCATACTATACATCCTAGTATTACTTGTATCAATGAAAGAGAAAAATGTACAACTATCCCCTTATAATCCAAAAAATTCCAGTTTAATAAGAAACATACTGTAGTTTTTTTTGGGTTGTAGCCATTTTGGTCCATTTATTTCCTTATAGGATGATCTTGGGAATTATTTACTAAAAGAGTCTAAGTCAGGCCAAATTTCCAGGTCATATCATTTCAACTCCTCTGCCTGTGATTGGGTATTTGATATAAACACAAGTTCCTTTGGCCAAGTAAAGGTATAGCCTTGTAAAATTCATACACACAAAAAAAATTATATATGTGACTTAGCACTCTTTTTGAAAACACAATGGTATGGGAATTATTTACCGAGTGTGAACATGGGGGGCTAACAATTTTTTCACCTTCTGACGAGACTTCTTTAAGCGATTTACCCCCTTCCTGACCAGAGAATGTTTTGCGATACGGCACTGCGTCGCTTTAGCTGACAATTGTGCAGTCATGCGGAGTTGGACCCAAACAAAATTGACGTCCTTTTTTTCCCACAAATACAGCTTTCTTTTGGTGGTATTTGATCACCTCTGCGGGCGTTTGTTTTTTGCTCTAAACAAAAAAAAAGTAACAATTTTGAAAAAAAAAGCTATATTTTTTACTTTTTGCTATAATAAATATCCCCAAAAAATATCTAAAAAAACAAATGTCTTTCTCAGTTTAGTCCAATATGTATTCTACATATTTTTTGTAAAGAAAATCGTAATAAGTGAATATTGATTGGTTTGTACAAAAGTTATAGCATCTACAAAATAGGGGATAGATTTATGGAATTTTTATTATTAATTTTTTTAAATTAGTAATGGCGGCGATCTGCAAATTTTTATTGTGACTACAACATTATTTTGGGACCATTGTCATTTATACAGCGATTAATGCTATAAAAATGCACTGATTACTGTGTAAATGACACTGGCAGGGAAGGGGTTAAACACAAGGGGCGAGCAAGGGGTTAAGTGTGTCCTAGGGCGGTGCTCTAACTGTAGGGGGGATGGGCTACCACTGACATGACAGCAATCATTGCTCCTGATGACAGGGAGCACTAGATCTTTGTCATGTCACTAGGCAGAACAAGGAAATGCCTTGTTTACAAAGGCATCTCCCCGTTCTGCCTCTCCACACCGCAATTGCAAGCGGCCAACGAACATAGAGTCCCCAGGACTCACAGGCCTGCTCCTGCGGTGTGCTTTCCCTCCGAAATTCAAAGAGACGTACAGGTATGCCCACCCATTTGACTGCCTGTGCCATTCTGCCGATGTATATCTTTGTGCAGCAGTCAGCAAGTGGTTAAAAGCACTCATTATCTGCAAAGAGGATTTTTCATCTTTTTGAGAATATTTCTTCCTAATTATAGCAGTTCTTCTCTCTTTTCTGTAAAACGAGGAGTATAGGTGGTACACAGTGCAAAACACCCCTGAGGCCTAATGCATTGTTTGGGGACTGGCAGGTTGAATGAGTAGGATGATCAGGAATATTAAAATATATGTACCGTATATATTTATTTATTTTTTTGATCCAACAGTCCCGTCTTTAGGACTTTCAGGTTTTGAAGCACATGCCTGCTGTCTTGTGTTATTGCAGCCAGCCATTGGTATGCTGAACATTTACTTGGTATGTTAAAAAGTATCTTGAACTGACGTTAATCTGTTATTTACCACCATAGTAGCATTAGATGCATGCATCTACGACAAAGCCCTGAAGAATAGTTGCTATGAAATGTATAGGATAACAACTCAAAATAAAAAATGATATTTCTATACCTGATTCTCCTTTCTTTAGTGATCCTTTATCATTTTTTTACTTCAGTTCTTCTTACTTTAAGTACTAATAAGTGAAGAGGAAGCCAGGGATGCATATTTTCAGTGCAATATACAGTATTTACTGGGCTTGATGTACCTTGCCACCTGCCAGATCTTTTAAGTCTGGTCCTTGTCCTTCATCGTTGGAGACAGGAGAAAACAATAAGGCCCCTTTTACACTGGGGCGTTTTTCAGGCGCTACAGCGCTAAAAATAGCGCCTGAATAGCACCTGAAAAAATCAGGCGCTTTTCACTCCAGTGTGAAAGCCGCAGGGCTTACACACTGGAGCGGTGCTCTAGCAGGACGGTGAAAAAAGTCCTGCTAGCCGCATCTTTGAAGCGATGAAGGAGTGATGTATTCACCACTTCTAAACTGCTCCTACCCATTGAAATCAATGTGGCAGCGCAGCAATACCGCCAGCAAATCGCTGCTGCAGCGTCGCTTTGCGGGCGGTTTTTACCCTTTTTGGCCGCTGGCGGGGGTTAAAGCCACCCCAATAGCAGCCGAATACCGCTGCTAAAACGACGGTAAATCGGTGCTAAAAATAGCACCGCTGGACTGTCTGACGCAGCTCCCACCCCAGTGTGAAAGGGGCCTTACAGGGCGAATACCATTCTTGGCCAGCAGTCTTTTTTTGGAGGGGATAAAAATATATTTTTTAGATTCTTAACAAAACCCGCTCAAGGAAAGTATAATTTAAAAGTATAGCAGCCTAAGAATATTTTGGAACTCTACTTTTTATTCTATTTTTCATACTTTTCAGTAATCCATAAATATTCACTGATAATGCCAATGAATATATAAATACATATATAAGGTATTTCTGTGAAAAAAAAAAACTTCAGCTCAGGTGACTTTCTTTATGCACCGTTCAGTGTTACATTTTACTTGTGCCTCTGAAAATGGAAATAGCCATATGCCTACTAGTAAGTGAAGAAGCTGTTCCACTTTATCCCCTAGAGACAGTTCTTAATTCAACAATTTCTCTAATGCAGCACACAATAATCTTTAAATCCTTAGGCTACCTACATTAATGATGTCGAGGCACGTGAACATCTCGCCGCAGCTCAACACTCAACATATGTTAATAAATTAGAGCATAAATGAAGGTTAAAAAGATCACCTTTAATGTTATTGTGAGCATGAGATTCTTCTGGCCTTGCAGATGTTACTTTAAAGGAATTTAGCTGTGATAAAGAAGGTAGATTTAGTATAGTTTGTGATCATTACTGAAGCCGAGCGCAGTTTAAAATATGCAATGTCAGACATTTAATACACAAGAATGATATGGGGTGTGTATATATTTATACAAGTAATCAATACTAATTATAGTAGTGTTTTTTCTTGGACACTTTTTTAATTCAGATGTATTCAAACCCTAGAACTAAAATATAATATATTACGGATTACCGGTTCTTGGAAGTGCTGGCTGCATTGGGATGTACTTACACTAGGTGAACCATACCATGCCTGAGCACATTTGATCCACAAAGTCCAGTTCAGTCGACTAATAGGATTTCTCTGGCCCTTGCTCAGGCATAGTTCAGCATGTTGTAAACCTAGCCTGCTTGAGGGCATGGGCACAATACACAGCTGTCTGATTATTATCTGTGCCAAATCACAGCACTTTAACAGATTCCTGAGCACTTACTGAGTATGAAAGCAGCCGCCGGGGTCTGACTGGCAGAGCTGATGACATTCATGTGCTCTGCCCTGGCACAATATAAGCACCGATCATTGGGGGTGTAGGGACAGCCTCAGTTCTCAGGCATGGTACAGGGCAACAGTGCCTAGGGTGAGTATGACCCTCTGAACCTCTTTTATTTTATTGTATTGTAACTGAATTATCTTCCTTTATATTGTAAAGCTTTGCGCAAACTGTTGGCGCTATACATAATCCTGTATGAAATGAAAGTGTAGCACACTATAGATAACTTTCTTTTTATAATACTTTATGTAGACTTTTGTTTGAACAAGGCAGTACTTGCTGCATTTGGCACCATTATGGAGGACAGCCTGGAGAATCTCCATTGAATCTGTAGTATAAACAGCAGGTCAGCATTGACCTGGTATGTTGCATGCTACACACACACACACACATGCCTTAAATGCCTATATTAAGGAAGGTCCAAGTATATCTGGCTGACCATAACATGCCTTTTAAATAAGAATAGATGTGTGTAACACACCAATAAATTCCTGCACTAATGGGTAAAAGAAATTCAGTGAATTGAGTGTGTAAACACTGTGAACGCTGCTCTTAAAGTACATGTGCCTTTAAATATGTGGTCAAAGTAAGAGTGCTACCTTGTGCTAAAAGAATACAACATGTGCCTTGTACTCAGCAAATCATCAGGGATAAATGGCAAAGAGAGTGATATAGCGTAATTCCATTTGTTTATTGCAAAATTAAAGAACAATATCCAGTCACATGTTAAAACGTTGCAAACAGCATTAAAAACCCGGAACCAGAAGTGGCCGTGGACTTGCGTGTCACCGATCAGAAATTGCGTCACCACTCGTGGTCACAGGACACGTTTAGTTCTGCCCACGAAGCGTTATCAAAGGATATCCCCAGGTATATATTGAGATAACACAACCTGAGGATATCCTTTGATAACGTCGTGTGGGCAGGACGAAACGCATCAGTTGACCGCGGGTGGTGATGCAATTTCCAGACAGTGAGGTGTAAGTCGACAGCCACTTCCAGTTCTGGATTTTTAATGCTGTTGCTGGAATGCTAGATATTGTTTGTTATTTTCGCAAACAACAAATGGAATTACGCTATATCGCACTCTTTGCCATTTATCCCTGATGATTTGCTGAGAATAATGCACATTACAGTTGGAGACACAGCTCGTGAGCTACAGAGCCCAGATATCCCCGAAGCGTCTGCGATTTCTGTTGGGGAGCCTGGATTTCTGAACAACAGCTGGAGACACAGCTCGTGGAACCACAGAACCCAGCCACCAGAGTGCATGTAATTTCTATTATGGGAGTCCTGGATTTCTGATGAGTGAAAGGGCACACAGAGGGGAGCGCAGATCACACGGATTATCTTTTTAGCACTTGCCACTTTATATTGCACACATTGAAAATTCTTTGAAGCAGCATTGCAGAGTTTCAAGTTTATGAACCCCATACACTTGTATTTCCTATGGACTACCATCATTTACTATATCATTATTAATCTTTTATGGTTAATGGCACTATTGCTATTTATTTTGTGTTATTGATGTATTAGTTTAGCACAAGGTAGCGCTCTTACTTTGCTCACAATAACATTCCTTTGTGATGATTATACATGTCTCTATACATTACCAAGACTACAAATGCATAACATGCATTACAGTGGTGCAATTGCCGTGTGCTCTACATGTGCAAGCAACAAGGCTTATAGGCAATCTGTCATGTGAGAAGTTTCAGTTCTCCACGTCTAAGACCACTGCCAGCTCCATAACAGAAAACCAAAATGTTACACTGTGAAAAAAATGACTGCCTGGAACTACCATGCAACTTGTGAATCCGAAACTATAGATTCTCAACTTTACACATCTGAGTCTCTGTGCAGATGTCTAGTCATGGATATCCATGGACACCCCCCCCCCCCCCAATTATTCAAATTCATAGTCTTGCAGAAAAAATAATATTATTCATGCATTTGATCCCCATCACATTTCTCTGGAAGCATTGCTTAGGAAGGAGGATGCATAACACAGAATGATTTGCAAAGGCCTACAGTCTTACCCAGAGCCAGGTTAGAAAGATTGCATTATCAGCAAAAAAAAATTATACGAAATACTAATTGAGGGAACCTAAAGTTTTAGATGTTTTAAGTTTTTCTAGATTTTAAGTGTAAATGTATTATTGTTATAAAACCTAATTTCTGCATAACTATGTGCAGAAGGTAGTTTCCTCATTAAAGGCTGTGCTCCCTGCTAGGTAGGGCTGCACACTTATTGGGCTGTACTATTTTTCTTTTGTAACAAATCAGACTGATTGAAGACAGTTTCTCTATATGACTATTTGATGACCACACTCTGTGATACAAAGAAAGCCACCAAAGAGAGATATCACAAATCTGTATATGAAATACAATGTAACCGTGCAACAGCAAAATTTGGGTAAAATCACACATTTAGATAAACTAAATTACGTAACTTTTATGTGTACTTGTGTAAAACCCGTTATGGGAACCCTTTTAGATGAACTGAGTGACATTTCCCACTGGAGCATAAGTAGTAAATATTTCTCTGGGTGGACCAGAGATGGATTAAGGCAGAATAGAGCCATTGGCAAATTAGTAGCTTTGTTTTCCCCACCACAATGCTTCCTTTGACATTAATATGAATTGCAATAGGCATGGAGAACCTGCTCTGTTTGCATTATCGATCCATCATGACCAGCTTCATCACACGTGAACTGTCTACAAGTGTATGTCCCTTGTGAGGTGACAGGCAGACGCATAGCTTGTACCAATTGGACCTTCCCCCTGGTTTACTGCAGGAGCATAAAGGTTGGAGCTGGGCATCCTGTGCATCCATCAGACACCAGGCTCCTACCTAGGATGCCATGTAGATGATGCAGCTGTGCCCTGGAAAAAGTGATTTTATTCACTACAGCTCCTTCTAAGATTGATAACAAATGTAATCAACTCTGGACATCCAGTTGTGCTGATTGCTCCTATATTGTAGCATGTCAAAAGCTGTATAAAATCAGAGCATAAAAGTAATTTTAACACTGCTTTAAATTTTATTACAACCTAAACTCGTATATGACAGAATCAATTTAAAGGTAACCTGTCAAGAATTTCTACGTTAATAACTAATGTTACAGGATTCTCAGATTATCACCAACTTGATTTTTGTAAAGCAAAATTGCTTTCTACAAGAAGCCACACTTCATGTTTTGAAGTATGTATTTTATTGGCCTTGTTTAGAAATGATCCACGGTGGAAGAGGATTCCTAGGAAATGGATAAGATGTGAACTGTAGAGAACCATTTTCCGCGTACCATAATTGGGGCCGGATGGGATCATTTAATAATTGCTGTCAGAAGATCAAATTTAATTCTTGTTTTAAAGATACCACTGTGGGATAGAGCTGTGCAAGTTGTCATCAGAGGCTTTGATTGAACACAGCTTTAATTAGGTTGATTAGGATGCAAAAGTAGTTGTAGGAAAAAAAAAAAAGAGTGTGTGACAAATTGGCTTAGCGATTCTTGCTTGACAGCACTATCCTACATCTTTATTTGTGTTATGTTTAGATAGCTGTCTCAATACACTGATCAAATCAGACAACACATTTAAATATCTATTGAGTCAAAAATATTTAGAGAATCCGGAAGAAATGAAGACAAGCAACCACTAAAACATCTGTTCTATTCTGATTTCGCAGGTATGCTAGTACTTCATAATGCAGCACCATAACTGCTGCTCCTTCTTCCAATATCTACCCTCTCTTGGCAGTGCTAACCCCTGGCCAGCATTCATCAGTTCTGTTCTTTCTACTCCAGACACACTAATCAGTAAAGCAAATGCAGATTCTGCATACCTTTGTTGGTTGTCAAGTGTCTAAAGCAGCATAGAATAGCCAAGGGGCCATGCATCAAGGCAAAAGTAAATGTATGCAACCCACAGAGTACAAAACAGAGTCTAAAACAAGAGTCTCACCTTGCTTCACTAAAAGAACAGCCCTGCATATTTTGAAATCAGGGCTTATGATTATTTATAGACTAAAAGATTACAGTGAACCTATTTGCTAATTTTACTTTGTAAAATGTACTCAAGTCCATAAAAGCAAACTTATTTTACTTCAGCACCCCACAATCACCAAAACGGTGACATCTACGGTGGAAACCTAGCATGGCTTCTCCTGTGCCTTTCCACTGGTCACTGAAGACATGCCTGCTCTACTGACCTCAGGCCACATTAGGAGGTATGGTAAGCCCATAGAAATTAAATTATGTACCATCAATCAAGAAAATTCTCCAAACTTCCCAAAATGTCTGTAGACCAAGCTACAAGTATTTTTGGGATAAAAATAAAAATCGGTTATTATGTTGTTCTTCATACTTATTTCAATCACCCCAGTTTGCATTCCCAAAAATATATCTATATTTATTTTAAAAGCAGAAGGTCCTGACATTTTTGTCAGAAAATAATGGAAGGATTGAGGTTCCCTTATTTCATATATTTATATAAAGGAGGCGACTTAAACATATATTTTTTTTTTAATCTCCATTTCCTTTTTTTAACTGTTCATCTATGTATAGATAACGTTGTGACATAAGTTTTTATATATTACTTGTGTGCCATTTCTATATTTAATTAGTCCTACTGTTTGAAAAAGTTATATTTCCTGTATTGGTGTAAGGCAATTTTTTTTTATTAGACTAGTGCTTAAAAGAGAAGAATGGGAATGTTTTCTTTTATAATAATACTTACCTGTCTCCCGCTGGCTCTAAGCCCCTGTACACACGGTCAGAGATTTCCACTACCAAATCCGTCGGATTTTGCCCGTCGGATTTTGTTCGTCGGATCTTGTCCGAAACTGTTGCATACACACGGTCGGACAAAGTTGGCGAAAAATCCGATCTTTCAGAACGGGATGACATAATTTCGTTACGATGGGACTACATTCAGGCTAGTAGCCAATAGCTTTGATGTAGGAATTTGATCTCAGCATGCGTGGAACTTGGTCCGATCAAAATTCTCTACACATGATCGGAGTATGTCCGACCGGCCCAGTTGGTCGGGAAATATTTCCAACATGTTGGAAAATTGGGTTCGACAAATATTCAGACGGAATCAGTCTGATGCATACCACACACAGTCGGATTATCCGACGACACGGTCCGATAGGACACATTCCGACGGATTCTCCAACCGTGTGTACAAGGGCTCAGACTGGGACCCAAGCGATTAAACACCACCGATCATTCAGTTCTCAGAGCTCCCTGAGAAGAGAGCTGGTGGCTGTCAGTCTGCTGCTCCCCCCCCCCCCTCCACTCACTGGAGCACTAGGCTGTGGAAGGGACGGAAGCAGCCAGCGATTCACTGAGAGGCTGAGCCGGGTGCCGGTCCAGGCAAGTGGGCGAATCCCAACCATATGGTTGCAATCTTTCCTGAGCTTGGATCGGCTCGGTGAGTTCAGCTGACAGTGGGCTTCAGCCTGCTGTCTGCTGAAAATAGGTCACAAGAGTATAAAACAATCTGCACTCCTGTGATCCACAGGAGAAGTACAGCTTAGGGTGTACTTCTTCTTTAAGTAGGCATGCTTAGATGGCCAAGTATGCATGCCTATCTAGCAGGACGGTGAAAAAAGTCCTGCTAGCCGCATCTTTGAAGCGATGAAGGAGGGATGTATTCACCACTTCTAAACTGCTCCTACCCATTGAAATCAATGTGGCAGCGCAGCAATACCGCCAGCATAACAATAATACATAGATACCTCTGTTTCTAGATTATCTCATGGTCAAAAATAGTATTCAGCCAAAACTATCCAGTATTTGCAATCATCATTTCATCCAAATCCACAAGGAGTTTTTGATGGGGTCAATTAGTATTCATAGACATGAAAATCATTGTCAAACCAGCTGGTCAATGATAGGTAATAACTATAATCTATAGCCATCATAAATCCAGCATTCTTTTGTAGATAACTCAGGTGGGTCCAAAGCAGTCTAAATTAAAAAAAAAAAACCTATATGGTTGAAAACTTCTATACAAGAAAGAGCCCTACTATATCAGTGTCATGTTGCCCATACTAAATAATCAGCTTCCAACTTCTACTTTTGCAAATGAAAAAAGGATTCTGATTCTGATTGATCACTGTGGGCAACAAAAATGTCACTGTTCTACACTTTTTTACATAAACTCTTCAGGTATTTACTATAATTTCTCAAAGGTGTCCATTCATTGGGAAGGGGGTTTAACTTTTTTTTTTTGGGGGGGGGGGTGAGTGGGGGATTCTAATGGTAGCCCGATATACAGACAACAAAAATAACATATTTGTCAATTGCTTGCCTTCATTTGGTCATGTAGGGGTTAGCTAAAATATGATAGTGAGCAATTCAGAGCACTGAAATCAAGCATTATCACCCTTCAAAATTTGATGACATGTTTGAGAATCTTTGTACTATGTGAAAGTTATTTTCTTTATGTAGAAGTAGGAAAAAAATCTTTCCATGTGCATGCTGCAAATCTGTTTATCAGCCAAGCCAAGACAGTAACAACGGCATGCAATAGCATACTGTCTCTTGATGATCAGCCCATTTATGGCCACACTTAGTGTGTAAATAATTACTTGTATAACAACTCTATGCAAAATGTCATAAAGCATTTTAGAACTGGAGCAGGATTGAGCTGAAGAAGCACAAGATCCCTATTTGTGCTCTGTGGAACTAGTGTTGTTGAAGAAATACATGCCAGGCTGTGTCACATTATCTCTGTACATTCACATGTTGGGGGTTGTTATTGAAGACCTTACTCTTCACTGTCAGTTTCCAGAACAAGTCAGTAATCATCATCAGCCTCATGCTGCTTGCTTACTCAGGCAGGAGCTCTGTAGTCTTCTCTTGTCATCTATACAGTGCTCTCCTTTCCCATTTAACTTGATGTTATAGATATGATTACAGAGGGATAGACAATCACACTAGGGATAATTGATGCTCAGCATGGCAATTACAAGTGCTAGATACCAGTGAAAATTTTGCCTTAGGCAGCCCAGTAGTAAGCTTACACTCTAATCCATGGGCATCACACCAGCAAAGCTATCACCTTATACCGTATTGTTAAGGATTTTATTTTATTGTATCTCTAAATATTTTTTCCTGAAATTTTCTGACATTAGAGCATCCATAATTCAGTAAGTAAACATTGTGTATCGTATGCAGAATAAAATAATGAGCTCACAAAGAACAGCTTTAATGAACTTCCGCAACCCCCCTATCTCACTGCTTATGCCTGCTCACCAACTGCAGTGAAGTGAGAAGTGTGCTAATTCCAAGTCGTTCTGTATGGATGTTTTCCACTGCTAAAGGCTCTTATTGCACCCAGTTTTGTAGCTCTTTGTCCTGGCACATGGCTGCTTATGTATCCATCATTGAATTATGAGTATAAGATGAAAGAGTCACATAATCCCCATATCTAGAAAAAAGTATATGTTTGCCTTGATCAGGTAGGCGAATAGACAGTCAGTATATAATGGGACAAACAAAGCCTAACCTTAAACAACTTTTTTAGTAAGGCTTCAGCTATTTTGAGATTCAGTCATCACTTATATAAATCTTTTTTTTTTTTTTTCAGGATGCCATGCTATCCTAAATATACCATATCTAAATTGCACATATAAAATGCACTTTGAGGTTCTAGGATTGCAAAACTTGGCCCAAATAGAGTCAGCTCTAGATAAAAAATGGTATGTTACAATTTTGTGCCATGTATATCACCTGTCATATTCTTGCCTATAGAAGTTAGAGATTGGCTCAGGAAACGGATGGAGTCATGTGATCCGTAATCAGTAGTTGCTTGTCATCGCTCATCAACTGCCAGTCAGGCCTAATTTAGTTTCTGATTCTGCCTAATATCGGGTTAAAATATAACAGAATTCAAGACTATGTGAAAATCTGAAGATATGTAGGAGGACCTGTGTGAACTAGAACCCAGTCAAGGTAAAAGGAAGATAAGGAAAAATGCAGAGTTCTTCTAACTTGATTGGGTTGTTGAAATTTTTACAGGGCTGTGGATTTCCTATCTCACATTTACAATCTTAATTAAACCAGGCTAATAAAACTATAGAGAATCATGTGGAACTAATACGGTGTATAGCAGGCAGGACAAGAAAGAGTTAATGTACGAGGCATATTGATAGAATGTGTTTTTGAATGTGTTTATAATGGAAGAAGGGATGCTTCCCTACTCTGTGTTAGCTTTATTAACAACATGATCATTTATTATTTGTCCAGAAAACAGCCTTACACAAACGAATAAATAAAATAAAGCAAGCTAAAGTTTTGCCCAAATTATGCCCCTTTTCCCAGCAATAATATTTGGCATTAAAATTACACAGGCCAAACCAAGTAACAACTATGATATCAAACATTTTGATTTATTGCTTTAAAAAGGTGAAGGTATTTCCTTACTGGATTTGGTAAATGGTGTTTCTTGTAGAAATTTAACAGCATTAAATTAAATATTTATGTAAAAAAAAACAAGATGAACAATTTTCACTGGTATATTTGTATTCCCTCTTTCTTGTTGTTGGGTCAATGCATTTTATAGCTTTGGATGTTCTTGCTGTATCCACATACAGGAAGGTCAGAAATATATCAATTGTCCAGTTAAAATATTTTTTTCCTCCTTGGAAATTTGAATAGCCAAAAAACACTAATGTTTATATGTGGTAGCTTGACTCATTATTATTTTTGTTACTGATTCATGGCTTTATTTAGGTTGCAATGTTCCAGTCCTTTTTTCTAACCAAAGCTGGAATGGGACTAAAAAGGAGCCTTGGCTTCTGAAAGTGCACTATCCATTACCTGTGTCCATATTAACAAGGGCAACATAAAACAGGCACTTTTAGTGAGCATAGCCGCAGTTATGTTCTACTCTGTTTTAATATAATATACTGTAGGTCGTTCCCTAGTCCTCTTCCCTACCTGACCATCCCAATCCATGAAATCCCTGATGGCAGTGGACCCTTCTCCATCTTCTTCTGGAGTCTGGCTTTAAAGTGTACCTAGATTCGCTTTTAAAGCAAATAAACTTTTGGGTGCTTGTAATGCTTCCCGAAAGCAACAGTCATTCTGTTGGCTGTAAAACCAGGTCCATCTATGGCAAGCATTTTAACAGCAGTGCTGCATAGTATTACTGAAAATGATTTTACATTATTGATATCTTCTGAATGTATGAAGTGTTTAATTATATGGTTTTCCAGGACAGACAAGAACAAATGTGTAACTAGGTTATTAGGAACCTGATACATTGTTACCATTTCTTTTTTAATACCCAGTTTAACCAAGGAATGAGCAACCTTTTCCACAGAAATGCCGCGTACACACGAGTGGACTGTATGGCGTACTTAGTCCGTCATACAATCCGACCGACAGTCCGTCATACTTTCCACTGAACGGACTTGACCACACACGGATACCCAAATAGTCAGACGAAAGCTTGCGCGATGACGTGTACAGCACGTACGACGGGACTAGAAATAGGAAGTCCAATACACAGCAAAGCACCCTTCCGCCGTGTAAATCCTTTCTGGGCATGTGCCATTCTTAGTCCGTCGAACTAGCATACTGACGAGCGGATTGTCCGCTGAAACCAAAGTACGACGGACAGAATTTCGAAAAATCCGAAATTCTTAGTACGCCGGACTGCACGCTGAAAAAGTCCGCTGAAGCCCACACACGAGCGGACTGTCCGCTGAAATGTGTTTCGACTGACTAAGTACGCCATACAGTCCGCCCGTGTGTACGCGGCATAAGTGTCATTTTTTCAAGCATTGGACAACTAGCGTGCCAGTGAACAATAGTACATAGCCTTAATTTTCTATTTTTATACGCATCGAAGTTATAAACGCAAGTTAAACTCATGAATTGTTATATAATAATTCATATTTACTTTACCATTAGTAGAAAAACAATGAGTGCAAAAATGGATTAACTGATATATTCATAAATACATTCATTGAAAAGTTAACTGGACTTACTCAGCACCTTCAGTCCTCAGAGCAGGCCCAATTTCTGCACCTTCAGACCTCAGATGAGCTCCAATGCATGTACTTTAGACCTCAGAACAACACCAATGCACACAGACCTAAAGCTGGCTCCAGTCTACAAACTGTACACATCAGATCAGCCACTGTCAATTTGCTTCAGCCTCAAATCAGCCTCAATCCATTATCTCCAGACTTCAGATCAGCTCCAATGCATGTACTTTAGACCTCAGAACAGCACCAATGCACACAGACCTAAGGCTGGCTCCAGTCTACAAACTGTATACGTCAGATCAGCCACAGTCAATTCGCTTCAGCCTCAAATCAGCCTCAATCCATTATCTCCAGAGCTCATATCAGCACCAATCCATATACTATAGACCTCAGAGAAGCCCCAATGTTTGCATTCACTTTAAACTGCAGATCAACCTTATGCATGCGTGCACTTCAAACCTCAGATCAGCCCAAGCCCATAATATTCAAGACTATGATCAGCGCCAAACCCTGCGTGTTTTGGAAAATTGTTTACAAATAATAGACCAAAATGTGTTAAGTATTAAATATACTGCATGAATAATCCAACAATTTCCAAACCATCCATGATTCATTATCTTTTCTGACCTTCCTATTCAAATAAAGGAGAACCAATTATATAACATCTTCATTTACATCTAAATATACCCGAATACAAATGGTTGCCATCTTGCCCTGCTGAAATAGACAGAATTAAGAACTAATCTGAAAAACAGGAGTGCACAAAGAATTAGTGGATGTGCAGGTGGGTTTACCCAGAAGAAGCCTGCCAACATCCTCAGATGTGGGTTTTCTTTCACTGATGTCATAGAGGTGGGTGGGCAAAAACAAAAAGAAGATACAATTATCAACACTTGAGACAGCACTGAATGCCAAATATCTTGATATCATAGGTGGAAGAGTATAGATATGTTGCAGTTTACAAAACAGGCCTTATCCAAGGGAAACTCAACTCTAGAAGGTTGTATATAGATATTTCAGACATGAGGTAGCAATAGCCACCTGTATTATGTGACCTGTCATTATCGGTGATAAATATAATTTTGTAGGCATAAAAGAACACCTGTTATTGTCCCTCTTGATTATATTCCTTATCCACCATCCTCTAGAGTGTCCCTTCAGCTGGTCTAGACCCATAAAATAAGAAAGTGTCTTCAAATAGGGCGTTGTAACATATGACGTTAGTCTGTTAAAACAAAAGCCTCTATTTGTAGTCTGATTATAGGTAAGGAAAAGTAGGTGGCATTTCATATCAGATGGGGTTTGTATTGTTTTTATTTTCCAGTGTAGCTGTTTTTCCCTTCATGACAAACACAATTTACAACAAAAGCTTGCCTCAACAAGCTTTAAAGAGAAAGCCATTTAACGTGCCTATTATGTAGCACGTTGTGATAACAAGAACTCCGGATAAAAAACAGTACTGTTTATCATGTGTCATACATTTTGTTTAGATGCTGGTCTGAAAAAAAAAAAAAATGAATACACGTAGCCTAGCAAATACTTTAAAGCTCATTCTTCTTGGTCATATGCAGTGCTGTTTCCAATCAGTATGATGTAATCACTAAAGTTTTTGGTCCTCGGGATGCATGTTGCACAACTGAACCTTAGCTTTACAAGACTGTTGCTTTAAAAACAAACAGATGTTTCTTTAATCTAAAGTGCTTAAACATTTCTTAGGCTTTAAATGCAGACATATTTTGTTTATACTTTCTAACAATGTAAAGATGTCCACACATGACAAAGTGATTATTTGGCTCATTCTCCAAAAAACAGTTAAACGGTCATCAATGTACTTGCGTTTCCCCTACTCCCTATCCTACAGTCAGGAATCAGAAATGTTAGGTCCATCCTAGCTGAATAATCCTACTATTCTTTACATCCAAGGAAGCTGCCATCCTATCCTCTGTTTGATCTGCAGTTGCAGGAGCTACACATGCGATCAGCTGACACCAGCTTTTGATGGTTCAACAATTGGGTTGACAGCTGATATAAGCAAACAGGCATGCCTTAAATGGAATTGGGTTTTCCTGCTTAGTGTGGTCAGTTTTTAATAGCAAAGTAAAGGCACTAGCAGGAAGACCAGGGATTTCATATAAAGGAAGCAATACAAAGAGAACAGTATACTTTCTCATACAAGTACATGGTACAGGAATATGAAGTGTTGGGGTAACAAACGCTTTAAATTGGTTGGTGTAGTTCCACTTTAGTGCCTGAACAACTGAACTCTGCTTAGGTGCACAGAACAAATTATATAGGTAAGGAAACAAAGCTGCCTCTAAAGTCATAAAACAAGCTGAGGTTTCAGTTGTATAAATTTAAAAATATTTGTGTAAAGCATCCATCTGCTATCGTAAAGATGATTCTGCAGGTCAAATCGGTCACAGAAAAATAGGGGCAGCTTTGTCACTTTGAGATGTACTGGCTTAAGTAGCCCGAACTCTATAGATGTAGGTTCTTATGGAAGGCTGCCTTCTGAAACCATATTACGTTTTCAGTGCTAGAGAGTCCAGCTTTTGTGCTCTTTAGGTTGGAATCACATCTTAGTTACAATCGGAAATCAGAAGCGTTAGGTCCATCCTAGCTGAATGAGCTGCACATATTTTAAAGTGGTTGCAAAGCTTATTATCTTTTTTCTAAAATAACAAATATGTTATACTTACATGCTCTGTGCAATAGTATTGCACAGTGCATCCCCGGGGTCTCCTGCCTCTTCTCTGTGCGCCACCATAGGAAGCCCATTCCTATGGGGGCACATCTGCAGGCTTGTTTCTGAGACGGACTGTGTGTGTCCATAGACACGGACTGTGTGTGTCCATAGACACGGACTGTGTGTGTCCATAGACACGGACTGTGTGTGTCCATAGATACGAACGGTGTGTGTCCATAGATACGAACTGTGTGTGTCCAAAGACACACACAGTGTGGCTCGGCCCCACCCTGCTCCCTTCTCACAGGATTTGATTGACAGCAGCAGGAGCCAATGGCTACCGCTGCTCTTACTAAGTCCTGTGAGGAGAGGACACAGTGCGGATCGATACAGGCAGGGCCGTCTTTAATATTGATTGGACCCTGGGCAAAACTTTTCTTGCCCCCCCCCCATGCAGTTTTGCTCTCCACCTGCTCTGACATACAATAAATAGCAGCTAGACTCAAAATCATTTACTGAATCAGATCAGGCAGCTATTGCGATTTGTTTCCAGAGGTTACAGTGTATCATTACCACTCCCTGACTGGTTTCTAGAGGTTACAGCACACATTCTGGCTCACTGATTAGTTTGCTAGTGGTTACAGTACATGATTTCTGCTTGTTGATTGGTTGCTAGAGATTACTGTGGATATGACCTCAGGGGGGCATGACATACATATCAATGCCACCAGCTGCCACTATTTACATATGAATGTTGCTGCTATTTACATATGAATGCTGGTAACTGACATGTAAGCACAGGGTCTGCAGATGAGTCATCTGTACACAACAATAGGGTAGCATTAGTAGCAGCACTTCACACTGATATAGTACGACACAGCACAAGACTAAAACCTCAAGGGGCCAGGGAATTTAAACCAGGATAGTTGGCAAATATGAGGCAGCTGCTTTGGGCCCCACAACAATGACAGGGCCCAGGGCAGCTGCCCCTTTTGCCCTGCCTTAAAAACGGCCCTGGATACAGGACTCAGGTAATTAGTTGAGGAGTTAAGGGGGCAATACAAACATTGGGACATGTTTACCTTACTTCGGGGAATGCAGTAAGGTAAAACATTTCCCACCTTTAGGATCACTTTAATCCTCATCTTTGAGGTTCAGCTTGTGACCACTGATCCTATTTGCTTGATGCCATTTACCTTTTCTTAACTTTTTTAGTAGCCCCATATTGCTTTATATTCCTTATATTAAAGAGGAAGTAAACCCTGATGAGTTAACTTCCTCTTTCATTCCCTGCAAAGGTACAACATAATGGACTACTGTGCATCGCATAGTAGTCCATTATGTGTCACTTACCTGACACAGGAGCCAGCGAAGTCACCGCTGTCCCCTGTAGTCCGGCGCATCCATCTTCTCGGTGGGTCTCGCTGCTCCGCCGCTGTCATTCGGCGAAGCCGCGATGACGTCACTCCCGCGCGTGCGCACGGGAGCCGCCACTCGTGGCATATCGCCGTTGACCGCAGGGCGCTCAGTGCGCCTGCATGCCGCTGTCTACGGCGCATGCGCCGTAGACAGCGGTGCCTGTCTTTCGGCAAATATCTCCTAAACGTGTAGATTATGGCTGCCTCACCTCTCTAGTACCTTCTGAGCCAATAGAAACATGTCTGTGTATACTGTGTGTACATGTATGTGTATACTGTGTGATTGTATACTGTGTATGTGTGTGTGTGTGTGTGTGTGTGTGTGTGTGTGTGTATACTGTGTGGCCCCATAATCTCCTATTGTCCGGGGGCCCCATAATCTCCTATTGTCCGGGGGCCCCATGAGTTGTCAGTCCGCCCCTGGTTTGTAATCAACATTTAGTTACTTTTAAGTTACATAGCTTTTCCATGCGGTGTTTACATTATTTTGTCTTCCCCCATGCATCTGAATTAGATAAGAAGGCCATTCCTAGGCTCAGTAGCAACTTGCAGGTGTTCTTGGCTGTTTTTTTCTCCTCCATCTTTCTACATATTTGACATACATTTTTATCTCCTTTGTCCTTGGGAAAAAAGTAACAGTGGAAATATTACAGCAAAGTTTTCAGCTGTCGTGGACTCCAGGGAAGATTGATATGTTCTCCAAGCCATCTTTGCATATTGTGCCTGAATCTGTCTCCAGGCAGCATGAGCTAACCCCTTTTCTGCCAGAGAAATCTCTTCACTCATTTTCTCTCTAATATATTGCAGGCCCTCTGGCAGCAACAAGATTCTGAGAGACAGTGTCAGCTCACTGCTCAATGGAGAGCATCAGCACCCAAAAAGGAGGCTGGGAAATTAGACCATTTTCATTGCTCTCTAATTTGAAACACAAGAGAGCTATTCATTTACTGACGTTAGGATTTTGATGATGAAGATAAATAATAACCTTTGTGAAGCAATCTTGAGTTTTTATTGCAACACTGTTTCAACCTGCCCTAGGTTTCCAAGGACAATGCCTGCTTTTAAAGGTTTGTCCCTGAAATGACCCTGCATTTTAGACTCAATTCTTATCATTGCAATTGTTGCTTTGAGTTTCAAAATAGTTACTTTATACAAAAGTACTTAAAGTCATATTAAAAATAACAAACATGTTATACTTACCTGCCCTGTGTAGTGGTTTTGCACAGAGCAGCCCGATCCTCCCATTCTCAGGTCCCTCTTCAGCACTCCTGGCCCCTCCCTCCTGTTGAGTGCCCCCACACCAATCAGCTTTCATTGGTGGCACCCGAGCCATAGCTCCTTGTTTCCTTTCAGACACAAAGCTACAGCCTGGCCCCCTTCTCTCTCTCTCTCTCTCCTTGGCTCACTGAGTTTGATTGACAGAAGTGGAAGTAAATGGCGCATTACTGCTGTCTCAGCCAATGAGGAGGGAGAGACAGCTGAGTCTCTCATGCAACATCGCTGGATCTAGATGGGGCTCAGGTAATTATTAGGGGTGCTGAGGGGGGCTGCTGCACGCAAAAGGTTTTTTATCTTAATACACAGAGTGCATTAAGATGAAAAACCTTCTGCCTTTGCAACCCCTTTAAAGCTTAAAAGTAAAAAATTGCTATCAGGCAGGATTTTTACAGACCAATCGGGTCTTTTATATCATAAACTGTGTCCCCCTGCCCAGCCTATCAAACCTACTGGAGGGGATCACTTGCCAGGTAAGTCAGCCATAATTTGCTAATATGCTGTGTATACTAGACATTATGGCATAAAGCTCCTGGGGCCTATTTAATAATTAATTTATTGATTGATTGATATTTGTGGAGGTTTAATTCTGTTTAAAGTAAACCTAAGCCTAATTACGAAAATCTTATCAAAGATTTAACGTGTTATTGTGATTTTAAATGATGTGCGATAAAAGTCATTGTTTAGGCACTTCCTATTATAGGGTTACAACATTGTCCCAGTATTCCCACTGCACTGTTACTATTTAAAGTGATTGTAAAGGCAGAAGGTTTTTCTCTTAATGCAGTCTATGCAGCAGCCCCAACAGCACCCCTAATACTTACCCAAGTCCCATATTGATTCAGCAATGTGCGCGAGTTCCTTTAGCAGTACGAGAATATCATTCCTGATTGGCTGAGACACAGCAGCACCATTGGCTCCTGCTGTCTGTCAAAGTCAGTTAGCCAATGAGAAGAGAGAGGAAGCAGGGCCAAAAGGCAGCTCCGTGTCTGAATGGACACACAGAGCTTCGACTTGGCCCGAGTGCCCCCATGGCAAGCTGCTTGCTGCGGGGGCACTCAGCAAGAGGAGGGGCCAGAAGTGACATTGGGGGACCTGAGAAGAGGAGGATCGGGCTGCTCTGTGCAAAACCACTGCACAGAGCATGTAAGTATAACATGTTTGTTATTTTTAAAAGAAAAAAAAATAGACTTTAGTATCAATTAAAGCAACTAATGGCGACTACAAGGGGATGTGCCGACACTCAATGCACAGCTATGGACCACGATTGTCACAAGGAAGTTGGTCCAGGGTAATGTTGTGCAGATGATGGATATTAAGAAGGAGTGGTTGCAAGGACACTGCAGAAGATAAGCAGCATTGAAATGTAACTAAGGATAAAAAAACTGGTATAAGGATTTTATGGAAAAAAGCCAGGATGAGGATGACACTGTTGGAAACTTCCCCCATGTTTCTATACTTATTAACACTCGTTATTTATTACAACCATTACTATAGTATCATCAAGTTATGCAGTGCTTTAGATACTATTCATTCACATCAGTCCCTGCTTTCAAGAAGCTTTCAATCTAAGGTCCGTACTAGGGACAATTTGAACAGGAGCCAATTAACCTACCAGCATGACTCTCAAAGGAAACCTGCACAAGCGGGGATTTGCATCAAAGACGCCAGTGCCGCGAGGCAGAAGTGCTAGTCCTTGAGCAACTTTTCTGGCCTACCCATTAAAAGTCTTATAAATACATGAAGAAAAGGTCCACCCCATGTAAACACACCTTGAAGCCTGTGGACCAACTTTTTAAAGTCTGCTGCTCAAGTGAAGTGTATGGTATTCTAAAACATGCAGTCTTAAAATGAATTTCTTATAATGAAATAGCATATATGCTGCTATTGGAATATTAATACAGACACCTATGGAGCACCATAATTGAATGGGCCCAGTATATACAAATAACAATTTAATTTAGGACATACCCTGGTACAACCCTAGCTCTTTACTATTGGTTAAGCAATGTGATAGGTTGCCTTTCTGAACAGTGGTAAAGCACTGGCAAAGGGAGTGCCAACTTCCTGGATGAAGTCAGCATTTGCATGTGTTGTGTACCCTGTATATAGGGCTGCTGAGGTTTTTCGAAGATGACTAAACGTGTTTTCTTGGAAAGATGGTCTAAGCCCTTGTACACGCGGTCGGAAATTCCGACAACAAAAAAGATTTTGTCCGAAACTGGTGTTTCATACACATGGTCGGACAAAGTTATCGGAAAATGCGATCGTTCGTAGCGTGATGATGTTAATTCGTTACGACGGGACTACGTTCAGGCTAGTAGCCAATAGCTTTGGTCTAGGAATTTGATCTGAGCATGCGTGGCACTTTGTCCAAACGGAATTCTCTACAAATGATCGGACAAAGTCCGATCGGATCATGTTGTTGGGAAATTTTATAGCCCAGCTCTAAAACTTTGTCGGTCGGATATTCTGACGGAAACAGTCCGATGGAGCCCACACACGGTCTGATTATCCAACAACACGGTCCGATCGGACATTTTCCGTCGGAATGTCCGACCGTGTGTACAAGGGCTAAGGCTTTTTTATATGTTTGTCCTACACTACATGTACACTTTTAATGTCCCAATTGTTGTAAAAGCGGCTATTTTGTAAGCACCAATTCTCTGCTTTTAATGGAAATAACATAACAAGAACTTTTCAGTGGTAAATCTAGTTTTATTTGTTCAATGAGAATTGTTATCGATAATAGTTCATTTGGCAGTTATTTTGTATGTAAAGGGTATGTGTTTGAATCATGAGTTATGTTTTTCTTTTTCCTTTAGGCAATTTAAACCATTTTGCTGCTACATAGTTGACAAAAGGTTGAAAACATTTACTTAAATGAGTTATAAAAGCAAAACTGGATAATCGAAAATTTTTAAATGGCTTTCTTATAGTTTGAACAAAAAAGAAAAATTTTGAAGTCGTTGTCTTAGTTTGTTTATTTAATGATTTTGTATTGAGAAATTCTGTTACGGAACAAACATGTATTGAAGGCATTGGGATATGAACAAATTCAGCTAAGACCAAGTACAAAAAATATTGATTCATTAACAGTGCCCTATTAGTAACGATGAAAGGCCTTCAGGCTTCGGTGATTGATTTACTAAAGAAGTAGAAACTGTTAATTGAATGTGATTAAAAATCTTATGCAAGGAAATGTTAAAAAATAGGATATTTTCTTGGAAAAGGTTGTGGGGTTAAATGGGGGGGTTCAGTTTATTCCCTTAGCTAAGTGAACTTTCTCTATTCTTTAGTAAATCAGTCTTCATATCTGATCATAAATTCTTTAGATGCCCAACACACACTTTGAAATGAGGTTCAACTTTCCTGTAATGAATATATATATATATATATTTTTTTTTTTTTATCTTTTTACCTGCAGGAGAAAACAGGCTTTTTCTTTAGAATATGACTGAAATATAAATGTTAGATGGTATCAACATTTTTGCTATACACACATATATATATATTCATTTAAAGTGACACTGAACTCTGGTTTAAAGGAAAATGATATTCAAGCATGTAATCTTAACTCAGAAAAAGTCAATTCTTTAGCTCTGGCCTCCTCCAAATTTCCAAATTCTCCTTTCTTGCTGTTGTGATCTAACATTCGGTTAGAAGGTAGCTACGTTAGATATCCAGGGTCCATGGATCCACTGCATGTAGAAACATAGCTACCATCTCTTGCTTGCTCCTGAGATGGTCTAAGGAATATGGGCTATGGGATGTGTAATGTATATAAAGCAGTGGGCATGATCACAATTGCTCATTCCAAATGAAAGGAAGTAAGGAGTAAAAGAGGAGGTTCATGGGCTCACGGAGGACATTATGAAAACTAGTGTGCAGGCCATTAGGCAGTGGATGTTTATGGATTATTTTGGGAGAATAAGGATATCCTTTATTGTCATTCATTTTCTTTTTATTGATATGGTCAGCATGAAAGCCAAACACCAATGTCAAGATAGTCAGCAATGGCAGCTTGCATAGTTTTCTCTGTTATTTTGTTTAACTCTACTCTAGTCCTATACCTCATGACTATCCTTCTTCTAGGCAGCCAGTAACATAGAATGCGTTTTGGTACAGGGCTAAGTTTGTGACTAAAATAGTGCCCACAGCTCTGTTTTTACTCAGAGTCCAAAAATACTTACCTCCTTATACCAGTGATTCGGCGGTTAAATCCCTTGCAGGCTGCTGTCATCTTCTTCCTGGATACTTCTAGGTGCTGGGTTCTTGGCCTGTTGATTGACTGGTTGGGGGCTGACATCATCCCATGCATGACCATGGGAGACTATCACTGTGGCCCAGCCAGGGTGGGCTGGGAATGCATGCTGAGCTGCGCATGCCCACAACTCCGGTCACCTTCCACTTCAGACTACACAACCATACAAAACACAATAGTACGCTAATCACACCAGGTACATTAAAGAGATAATGTAGTAATTTTTTATTTATTTTTTGTAAATAGCCTTTTGTTATTTATTGCATATTTTTATTAGAAATATTTAATTTATCTGTTATATTTAGCAGGAAATTTGGAGATTATCTTTCTTTATTGTGCACTTATAGCTGTTTTGGTGTATTTTACAGTGAATATATAATTTTGATGAACATGTGTTTAAATAAGTTCACACATGCTATCTTTTGATTCTATAGGCTCTATGCTGTTAAAATACGTATGGTTTGGTTTGGGGGTGGGCCTTTAGTGATCCCTCTAGTCTGTGATTCTTTGATGCGTGTGTGAAATGAAAAATTTGCCTTGGCCATCTGGGGTGCAAAAAAGTAAGCCAGTTCAGCAGTAAAAGAGTTAACTATGTGATGCAGCAAACCTATTGCAGAGAATCATTTAAAACAAAGATGGAACTTGGTATGTATGTTTATTTATGTAGACCAATATGCTCTGTAGGTTAAAAAAAAAAAAAAAAACATTAAAGAACCATCCAGATTTGGAGCTTTGACATATACAGACTTTGGAATTGGCTCTTTTTTTTTTACTGGTCTGATTCCAACTGTCATTTTTCTAGTGCAAGTTAGAAGATGATTGCCCTACACAACTCTTTAGTCCTGTTTTACTTTAGTTTTTACAGCTGAACTACAATATAGTTTCTATTGTCTTGTACTTAAATAGGACAGCCGCAGAGCCACAGCACTTATTTTTATGTCCACTGTTCCCTTTTGACTAAAATATCATATTTGCTTTATTGTCGGTATAGTTCTAAAAAAAATAGTGCTAATCATATTTGTCTTCCCTTTTTGAGCTTCTATTTTATATATACTTTTCTATTCCTCAGTGCTTATTTTTACACATTCCAGAATAGCGACCCAAGGCTTTGCTTCTTTTTTTTTTTTGTTGTTTTTACAGTTGAACGTTCCATCCTTCTCGGTAGGCACTGTGTTTAGGGCGCTGCTTCAGGGCAAATTCAGACATCTCTTGCACAGAGAAGGAAGTGTCAAGTTTTGGTTCCCATTTTGTAGTTCTGGAACAGTTTAGGGAAGGAAGCACCTTTACACCTTTTATTGTTCGTGGTTTGCTGACATCACATCCTTCCGTGACCACTTGGTGTGTGTTTCCTGCCATTCTGTTACGATTCTCCTAAACCAGAGAAGACAGAAAGACAGAAGATAGACACTCGCAAAGCATTCATTTCTGGGCAGATGATCAGCTTCTGTCCATCTCGATTTTTTCTGAGCTGAGGCTTAAATCACTCTTCCTTCTGCTCTGTGTTCTTGCCGCAACATACGGTGAACAGAAGTCTGTGAAATTGAAGTTCCTCATTTATAGTGAGCAGTCTGATTTTTATGTTTGTCTTGCAGAAAGCTGCATATTGCCACTACTACACAATCCTCTGCTTTACGACTATTTCTCACAAGTTTTTTTTTTTATTTATTTTTTTAAATGAACATTACTTAGCAGAGATCACCCCGGTATTTCTGTTGCATCAATTTGTCCTTATACATTTTTTTTTTCTGTGTAGAATTTCAGATCTTAGCCAAAGGCACATAGCAAATAAAGTAATAAGACCGTCGGATATGTGTATGGAAATTTACATTTTTGTGGCAGAATGATTATTGAAATGAGGGAAATTTGCATGTACATTTGATGCCTTAAAACCTTATCATATGCACAGCTGTGACTGTATATTATATATACATATTTTTTTTTTCTTCCTTATCTTGTGAAGCCAGATATACACCCCTAAGTGCCCTCTCCAGGTCCCTCGTCAACACTGGTTTGAGGTAGCAGAACCTCTGATCTAGCACTATGATGCCCCCCTGATATCTCTGATTTATGCCTTCCCCTTTAAAGATGTCATCCTCTTCTGGATCCTGATAGGACCCTAGCATTGGACATCCAATAGGAAGTGTCTATGTCATTATGTCAGAGTTGGCTTTAACCGCTTACTGACCATATAACTTAGATATACGGTGGCAAAGCAGCCCTGCTGTGTCACATTATGTACTAGGTGTGGGATCCGGCACTTCTGGGCAGGGGGCACATGAGCGTGCTGCTGGCAACCTAGTCGTGCTTTGATTAAACACAACAGATGCCAGCCAATAGATTACCACTGGCCCCCACCAATCGTCTGGGAAAGCAGACAGGACAGGGCTCTGCCTATGTAAGCAAGTCAGCTGTCATCTGGTCAGCTGGGAAGTAATAGATTTTTTTTCCCCACAAAACAGGGAATAAAATTCATTATTTCCCTTAGTAAAAGCACCACGCACTGTACACATAAACACTGGCTAGGCACATATTTAACCCTTTGATCGCTCCCTCTCTAGATGTTCGCCCTCTCTAGTTGTTTAGGACTGAGGGGATCTGTCAGGCTACTTAGCCGCCTGACAAGTCACGCTCCATGTAGTGCAATGAAACCATTCTAATCAGAGCAACTCAAGATGCTGCGACTTAGAAAAAGGTTCCTGTATTACTTGGGGGCGACTTCGGAGGGGCTTACATTGATTTTTATTACAGAAGTCATCCGCAAGCCACGCTGAGGTCGCGCTGTACGGGGTGGCTTCAGAGTCACGCAACTTTGAAGCCGCCCCAGTGTGAACTGGCACTTAGTGTCACTGGCTCCCACAAAGTGTCAGTTAAGTGTCAGAATGTCCGCCACAATATTCCAGTCCTGCTATAAGCCACAATTACTTGTATAAAAAGAAATAATTTAATAAAAATTCCAGTATATATCCCATAGTTTGTATCAATCAATGTACACTTATTGGGATATTTTTTTACCAAAAATATGTAGCAGAATACATATTGGCCGAAATTTATGCAGAAATTTTTTTTTTTTTTTTTTTTAATTGGATACGTTTTAAAGAAGAAAGTAAAAAAAATATATTTTTTAAATAGTCGGTCTTTTTTTGTTTATAGCGCAAAAAGTAAAATGCACAGATGTGATAAAATGGCACAAAAAGAAATCTCTATTTGTGGGAAAAATTTACATAAATTGAATTTATGTACAGCACTGCATGCCCGCACAATTGTCAGTTAAAGTAATGCAGTTCTGTATCGCAAGAAATGGCCTGGTTATGGAGTAGGGTGAATGTTCCGGAGGTCAGTGGTAAGTGGTTAATAAGAAACCATACCACATTTTGGCCACTAGATGGATTTGATGATAGGAATGAATCTACTACAGAAAATATAGGGAACGTTTGTTCAACCTGAATGAATGTGTGTGACATACGTCCAAAAATTTTTAAATAGGCCCTTCCGTGTCAATAATAAGAAGTGTCTGTTTTTTCCCCACTACTGCCAGTCAGATTCAAGCCTGACCTGGGCACAGTCCAAATATTTGATCGGTGGCTGTGGAGCAGTGTGCACTTTTTTTTTTTCATGGCATAAGGCTCCCTAAAAAAATGGATCCACTGACCAAGCCATCCAAAATGTTTTTTTGCATGAGGAAAATAACAGTATTATTGCTCAGGGCAACACCTCTACTTTTCCATGCCATCCCTCCACTCTCATATCTGGTGGTTATCAAAGTATCTGAACATATATCTCCAAAGACATGCTGGAAGGTTAATTGGCTTCTGTCCAAAATTGGCCCTAGTATATGAATGGGGACCTTGGATCATGGGCTTCTTGAGAGTAGGGACCGATTTGAGTGTGCAATGTACAGGGATAGGGACAATTGTAGACACTCACTCAGGTTGAACTGGATGGACTGGTGTCTTTATTCAACCTTACTAACTATGTAACTATGTATTGCCCCACAGCAACCATAATTCAGCATTCATTTTCCAGTTGTCACATTTCCTCTACAAGTTTGCTTTTGGCAGTTTTTTCTTCCACCCTTTTTGATAAATACATTTTTTGATTGACTTTAATAGCCTTAAATATTTTCAGGCCCTTAGAAAAATGGCAACTTCCATTCTCTACACATGTCCGGATGTGTTCAGATATATTACATTACATCTGTTTAGTAAACAGCGCTTTACATGAGATGATATTTTCAATCAATTCCCAGCAGTCATGCAGCAAATAGCTGCATATTAGAGTCTATTTTGTATTGTGTCAGGTACATACATTGTGAGTTTTTTTTTTTTTTTTTTATCAGGACATGTTTCTTTAACATCATCTTAGTTTAAAGGCTTCTTTGCTTTTTTTTTTTTCAAGTGTCACAAATGATTGTAAAACCTTCTGACTGCCATATGCTCATGAAAGGAAAGGTAAAATGCTAAGCGTTCAATCACTCTCTTGCTGCCTGAACGAAGATTGCAAATGATAGCTCACTTATAGCCTGTTCAAAGGAGTTTAAATCACAATTGATTTACTCCCTCACTGAGCTGCCAATGGAATAATTGCTAATGGCTTCACAAATTAGGTGGGATGGAAGGTAACAAATAGGTTTTAAACACAGGATGTTGATTGGCAACAGAACCAGAAAAAAAAAACTTTCTAGAAAACCTTTGGAAGGTTTTGTGGTAACTATTTCCTTGACCATTAGCATATCCTCTTGCTGGATTATTAAAGGAAGCTGTCATGTATTGGGGATTTCCAAGTTAAAGTAGTGCTATATACTTAGAGCAGTGGTTCTCAACTTCTGTCCTCTGGACCCACTAACAGACCAGGTTTGCAAGATAACTGAAATACATCACAGGTGATATCTAGTAGTCTAGTCTAGTCTTCATCTCTCCAATGTAATACTTAAAATCTGGCCTGTTAGTGGGTCCTGAGGACAGGAGTTGAGAACCACTGACTTAGAGGGTATGTATAAAATATCTGCATCGCTGTTGGTCCATTGAAACTGCATTTTAATTCATTCTGTGTGAATGTGCAAAATCGAATGTTCTTGGACTGCATTCTCTGCGCTCCATCTAGTGGCCATAATGTGGTATTTTCCACATTCACACTTCCGATTTGCAGTGAATATAAGCTGAGATCATTTGATTTTGCTCCATGTGCACACAACAAATTTACATGGATGAACATCTATGCACATTTTTTATTTTTTTTATAAATCCACCTCTTATGCCGCATACACACGATTGCACATTCCGACAACAAAATCCATGTCTTTTTTCTGACGGATGTTGGCTCAAACTTGTCTTGCAAACACATGGTCACACAAAGTTGGTTGGAAATTCCGAACGCCAAGAACACGGTGACGTACAACACGTACATTGAGCCAAGAAAAATGAAGTCCAATGGCCAGTGCTGCTCTTCCGCTTGATTCCAAGCCTGTGTGGAACTTTGTGCGTCATAATTGTGTACACACGATCTGAAGTTCCGACAATGGATTTTGTTGCCCGAAAATTTGAGATCCAGATCTCAAATTTTGTGCGATGGAAATTCTGATGGAAAATGTCCAATGGAGCCTACACACAGTCGGAATTTCCAACAAAAGGCTCCCATCGAACATTTTCCGTTGGAAAATCCAAACGTGTGTACGGGGTATTAGCATTCTTTAGCTTAGTGCATTTACAGTAATAAAGTAAAACACATCCCAGTACACTAACATTTCTCAGTCTGTCCAAACACTTATATTTGTTCCCTATTTACTGCCACCAATTCTAGGTCTACCACCCCACTACCCAGAACTTCCAGGTAGTAGAGGACACTTCCTAAGTTCATCCCATACACAGTGAACTGGGGACAATGCAGGCTCTGGCTGATGTCAATCATTTGCAGGGAGTAGGCTTGCCATTTGGGCTATGTATTTCTATAGAACCACAGAGACTCATCAGCCAGAAGTGCTCATGCAAAGGTGGCTCTGTGAGTAAAGGGATGGAGCCACCTAACAAGATAGGGACCAGAGAAGGGAGATTTTGGTGTAATTCCAGGCAATGATAGGATGAAAACAAAAAACAAACTTCAAACAAAGTAAGTGTTGAGGTCTGTAACACTATATGTGTTTTACACTTTAAGTTTAATATGAATTTAAACTGATAGTGGACACCTAACCCATACCTTCCTATGTAGGTAGGTTGCTTAAAGAAAAGTCTCCCCTTCTTCACTGAGTTCTACAATTGGAATCTCAACCTGCTGTTTATTACATGTGCTAAGCAGTCTATGCCTACCTATTCAGATGTCATAGCATATCTAGGTTCTTCTGTGTGAAAACGTGGTCCTTTATTAGATGTTACATGTTATAATATTTCTGCAAGCTACAGCTCTTTTGTTCCTGTTTTCAAGAATCAGGCCTATATAAATGAATATGATATAAAGAAAAAATACATAAAATAAAAAAAAAATGTTTGTAACTCACAGCAACCAATCAGGCTCAGTGTTTTATTTAACCTTTAAAAAAAGACCTGAACCCTGATTAGTAGCTATGGCCAACAGCTTGCTCTCATTCTCTGCTGCATTCACGCTGACTAGAAAAAAATATAAATGTAACAAATGCTGTGTTTATGCCCATAACATAAGATTTCTTGCTGTATGTAAAAGATGGATATGTTTGGAAGTAATGGATCATTGCCCCAAATGTTTTTAGTCCAGTTATAGCAAAATAAATAACTCATGACCAATAATTCAAATCACACTTACACGACATGTGTTTCTGCAAGTTAGGTTTATTTGCTACTGATGATACAATAAAACATCAGCTACTGCCAAACCATCAAAGATCTCTAGGGGCAGCTTCCGATTTTGACCATAATGAAACACTGGACTGTAATTAGTTTGATCCTTTCTAAAATATAGAACATACAGTATGCTGCAATAGAAGTTTCAATAGAAAAAATACTAACGTGTTTGCTTAAAGGTAAAGTCCAGGCACCCAACAAAATACACTGTGAAAATACATATATGGAAACAGCCTCACCTGCCAAAAGATGTCAACCACTGTTGTAATTATGGAACCCTGCCCGTCAACACAGTTGTGACCTTGACCTCCAGCGCAACTACAATAGCACATCTTGGTCAACAACCCACCCCAGCTTGCTGATTGAACATCAACAGAGCAACACTGGCATTCCCTTTCCAATTCTAACAGCACAGTGGATAAGTGATTAGCACTTATGCCTGGAAGCAGGTTTGAATCCCATGGCACTGCATGCCTAGGGTTTGGATGCTCTCCCTGTACCCGTGCGGGTTTGCTCCCACACTCCAAAGACAGGCTGGCAGGTTTATTGGCTCCTGTCTAAACTGTCCCTAGTATGTATGAATGTCAGTTAGGGACCTTAGATTGTAAGCTTCTTGGGGGCAGGGACTGATGTGACTGTATAGTATATATGTAAAGTGCTGAGTAAATTGTTGGCACAATATAAGAATGAATGTAATAAATAAATCAGCTGCTGTTATTCAATGAATTACAAAAGTCTGATATCAATCTAAATTCAGGTACTGCAAAATTTGATTGCCATGCACATTTAATATTTAATTTGACTGATGCTAATGCAGTAATAAGTTTGTCTGCTATTGGCTTGATAGATTGACCAAAGTGTTCAGTTTGCTATTAAAGAAAAAAAAAGTCATTGTCTGTCTACAGCAAAACATCATTATTTGGAAAGCAAGTGCTCCCCCTAGATATTTACTGCAGCAAAAATATATTACCTGTGATGCTCAGTCTGTCTTGAAGTTTTCTTCTATTAGTTTTTATTATATATTGTTACTTATATTATCTTAACTTAAGCATATTCCTCAAATATCATAAGGAAAAGATTAAGAAATGTGCAGTACACCAGTACATCAGTTTTGCAGAGCTGAGAAGATAACCTATTGTTCTTTTAGACTTCTATGATTTCAGCAGAATCGGCAGCACACTATACTTGGGACAGGGAGGCTTTTTAACCCTGGGGCCAGTTTCCTTCTGTTTGAATTACACAACTTTATGAAGCAGGTAGAGTACAGAGCAAGTTAGTGTATTTAAAAAAAAGGAAGCAGAAAGATCTTTAAAAAAGATTTTCACTTTCAGGAGCCTAGAGCGGTTGGGTAAAGTGTTATTAAACCTTCGTTATGAAAATAAATTCTGCAGCATAGTTTATCTGCTTTCTTCTTTGTCATCCTCTTTATCTGTGCAGGCTGTAATTTCTGCAAACTAGTAGCAATTTTCTTTTTCTGCCCTGCATTTTCTCCTTTCATATGGCTACGCTGCTTTGCAGGAACACCTGAAACCTCAGCGTAGCCACCTCTACATGGTCCAGGCTGGGGCTAAACTTGATGTGCTGATGCTCACAGGCAGCCCCAAAGCCCAGTGTCTCAGGTCACTCCCATGCTCTACCATGCCTGGCATTTATTGGGCCATGTGACCTTTCAGTACTCGCCCCCAGCCGGAGTTCTGCTTAAATGGTCTTGCCTACACACGATCACACTAAAGTTCGATCGTCCAGAACGCGGTGATGCATAACACGTACGACGGGACTAGAAAAGGAAGTTCAATAGCCAGTAGCCAATAGCTGCCCTTGCGTAGTTTTTGGTCCGTTGGAACAGCATACAGACGAACGGTTTTCCCGATAGGAATTGATTCCATCGGAAAGATTTAAAACATGTTCTATTTCTAGGTCCTTCAAAATTTTCGAAAAAAAAAAATCTGATGAGGCATACACACGAACGGAATATCCAATGAAAAGATTCCGTCTGACTTTTTCTGCCTGAAAGTCCGACCATGTGTACACGGCATAAGAGGGAGTTAAATTGGAAAGCGTAGTGCTGAAAAACTGGTTGCTTGGGGAAAAATTGATGAAAAATACTTTATAGATCCAATTAGGCCAAAATGAATGTGTTTAAAGTTGTTTCCTTATTTGTTCCTGTGCATTCCTACACTTTGCATGTCCCTTTTTCGGCTTGTCCATTGTAGCTGTAGGCAATTTAGCTTGCATGGATCTTTTATTTTTATTTTTAGGATTATTAGAAACACATTAGAAACAGTAGAATAGGTAATTAGTCTAACTATAGCAATTAATATTAAATCTAATAACTACATAATATATACAACTGCATAGTATAAAAATACATAAAATATAAAAAAAAAAACTCTCTTCTACATAATTATTTAATAAGGCAGATGTGCTAATAACAGCCATGCTTAACAAATCAAAAACAAGTAATGTTAATTAACTGAGAAAACATGACTTGGTATACACTGTCCTCGCCCCCAAGGTTTTAATTTGCAAAGCTAGATTATTCCCCCCCCCCCACCCTTTCTAGTAATCATATGGAACTTTGTCATCAGGTGCTGAAAGCTCATGCTACATCTCCATATTTAGTAGACGTTCTCCTGCAAAATGAATTTGAGGGACAAATGGAATTTGTGAAGATTTTGTGAATGTTTTCCCTATCAGTTCCCGGCCACTATTTACTTTTACAGCAAACTGTTTCCAACGTGTTGTTTGAAAGTATGAAAATGTAGAACTGATAAGAGTGGTGGGAGGGACTGTGCATTCTGTTACTGTAGTGGGAGAGGATTGTATCCTTCCTGGCTGCTCTGTGATTTCTCCTTTCTCACTGGCTTCCAGTGCCGTGATCCATAAATCAGCTTTTATCCTGCAGGCCAATCATGTAAGCTGTCCAGCCTGACCTTCCACCCCAGTGTGAACACAAGCTCATGCAGGCACTGTGCTCTAAGTGGATAGTGCCAGTGGGCTTCAGCTGAAAAGAAAGGAAGGGAAATAGTTCCATATGCCATTGCTGGGGATTAGCATATTGGCTTACGGTTACAGAGAAAGCCTATTAAGCTGATTTGGGTCCTGCATGTGCTTGCAAACTACTTTTTAACTTAATGTCTGAGGTAAGAGGTCTGCCAGAAGATAGGAGCAAGTGTAATCTATTCTAGTAACAAATCATGTGGTGTCTGTTATTTTCGACAAATGCAAATGGTATCCTTACCCAGGTGGGTTAGGAAACACATTGTATATGACATTGCTTTTTTAATTTTCAGATATTATAAGTAAATGGATTTTAAAATGGCATTTTATTTTTTATTATTATTAGTGTTGTCGTTGTTGTTATTATTATTAGCAGTAGTAGTATTAATAGTAATATTGTTATTGTTGTTTTTATTAGCAGTAGTAGCAACATTAATAGTGATATTGTTATTGTTATTATGATTATTATTTTAGTAGTAGTAGTATTAATATTATTAGTATCAGTATTATTATATGCTCTTCTTCTTCTTCTTATTATTATTATTATTAGTATTATTATTAGTAGTATTATTAGTATTATTATCATCATTATTATTTTAGTAGTAGCAATATTATTATGATGATGATGATGATTATTATTATTATTTTAGTACTTATGTTGTTTACTAGAAGTCACACAGATAATTTATGTCAGTACTGTACTTTATGTTAAAAACAGACATTCTCAAAGTTATGTAAAAGATACTAATGCAGGTTACTATGGATTTAGGAAAGTAAAAGATTTGTGTGTGTGTGTGTGTGTGGTGTGTGTGTGTGTGTGTGTGTATATATATACATATATATATATATATATATATATATATATATATATATATATATATATACAGGGTGAAAGAGAGAGGGGGTGGAAACCAGCTGCATGCCTCTTGTCTGGATGAGAATTGCTTTAATATACTAAGTAATTGCTTTACTATACTGCTAACACTTCTATTGCCTGTTGCCTTGTAAAGGACATTTTACCAACACTTTATGTATCAGTACTGACTATACCTTAGAAGGTAGAAGTAATCCCTACACAGCTTGTCCTGAAGTTTTAACTGTCAGTGCAAAAAAAAGAAAAAAAGTATCCTGGACAGCACTCCTCTGTGTTTCTTGCCAACGAAGGGATCTCACCCATTGTAAATGCCATAGAAAAGTCAATGGCCAACAGCGGAATGCCATTGCGAGTGCTAACTCTGATCAGGACAATAAGTGAATAGGACACGAGATGTATGTTTATTCAAAGGAGCCGGCAGCATCTCAGTACTCATCCCCACTTGCAGCAGCTTTTCTACCCTCAGCAGCTTTGAATTAGAGCCAAACAATGGATTAAATGACCAGGACATGGGCTTAATGTTACATCTTCTATGGATAGGATCTATCAGTTTGTCGGGGAGAATCAGGAAGGACGAGGCTGCATATGTAACTCGTGTGCTCCAGGCTCATTCATCATGCTGACAAAATATTAGCTTTAACCCTCTCCGTTCAGAAGGCAAAGCGTATTACTACTGACTCCCCAGGCAGTTAATAAGTTTACCCAAATTCAACTTTGTACACCGTCCTTCGGATTTAATAACTTGTGCATCACATTATCGCTCTTGGTGATTCCAAGCGTTAAAGGGCATTTTATGAAATACCTTTTTTTTTTTTCTTACTTTGCCCAAAGAATGTATGTGTTGTATCTAACACCTTATCATGTGCAGGACGCTTTTCTGTTTTTTGATGAATAGAAAGTTAGAAGTGAACATGGGATTTCTGGGCTAAAAATAAGAAAAAACACTTTGAGGATATTATGCTATAAGTGACGCTAAACATACCTGTGTCAAAGTTTTATTTTCATTTATGTTATTGTTCTAGATTAAATTGTGCTTCCTTTCTACAGCATTATATTGCTTATTAGTTAAAGGCGGAGGGGTGATTTACTAAACACAATAAGCCTTTTTACATTTACAAGGGAATTTTCACTTTACAATTAGTTTAGTGAATGTGGTGAAAATTAACTTTGCAAAGAATACCCAATCACGTGCAAGGAAAAAAAAAAATAGTATTGGATGATGTGGATGATGGAAGTGAGCAGTGCTTCAGAGGATTCCCTTAGCTAAGAGCAAACACAATAAAAAAAAAAGTAAACACTCTATTTGTATGTAGTAAATCAACCCCTGAAGTTTTGTTTGCAAAGATCTGTGACTTTTTTCTTTCAAAACCCTTTGATATCCGCTAAAACTCCAGCACTGTTATGGAAGCTGAGTGTTTTTGAATAATCAGCATTACCCAGCACATGAAATATGGAAGTGCCGCTAATGCAAAAATTACACAGCTGGCCAAATGTGCACATGTTTATTAAGACATTAATTTTTTTGTGGAAAAAAAAAATTATAATAATGTTGTTGTTTGTTAGTTCAAACAAAATGTTTGTTTAAACAGCTTGGGAGGGGGGCAACAGAATATATTTTCTCTAGACTAAGCAATTGTACCATATATTCAAACACAGCAAACACAGATTCACTGTGTTAGGGCTTGTTCATACCAGTGCCCTAATGTGACCACTGGCATGCACTGTAAGATGCAGTGAAGCGTTGTTACTTTTTTAAAAAACTTTATTGAAATGTCAGGAAGGGTAGATTGACTGACTCTAAAATATCACGCACCTCATCCCTGGTATTGAGAATGAATAGAAATGAGAGGATGGGATTATAGCGTTGCTCAAACAAAGAAATGAACATATAGAATACAATTTTATAATTCTTTATTATTACATAAAATAGAGACAAGGTTCAATAAAAATAATTGACAGTGCATATTCAATTTGCTTTTTACTGGTCACTGATGTCCACAAGGGCAAGGATGGTCAAAGGTAGATGTCATATCCCAACATGTTTCGCCAGCATTGGCTTTCTCCAGAGATTATTTAGGACCATCTAACATTTCCTTTTTTGGACAACGCTATAACCCCATCCTCTCATTTCTATTTATTGAAACGTCACAAAATGACATTTAATTCTTCTTTTTATTTTCATTTATTAATTTTTTGCGTTGGGCAGCAACATTCTGCATTAAAAAAAGTACAGCATTTCCTCCTTCTGAAGATGTTAGCTACCTGGCTATTTCATTGACTTTCTGAGCCACTAAACTGAAACAAACATTCTCAGAAAAGTAAAAAATCATGTACAGCAGCTAACATTAGGCTTACTGCTGTATTTTTCAAAAATGTATTTTACATTACAGAGGAAGTCACAATGGTGGATAAGGAAAGAATGGCCAATAAGTGCCAGAGGCTATAGTAAAAAAAAAAAAAAAAAAAACAGTGGGTGATGCAGTTCACCGGCACCCACCCAAAACTGAATTTTAAAAAGCTGAATTATCAGTTATCATCATTGTTCTCCTCCAAAAAATTGGATGTTTGAGATGAGAACAGGTTATCCAACCCTGCATAAAAATCATGTCTTATTTTAATGAAGTAATGAAGGGTCAGTGAAAATAAATTACTTATTGCTGGATCGATCCTATTTGGTAGATTTCTAATTTCTTTATACAAAGTCTTAACCATAGGTGTGCACAGCCTATTGAATTAGGGTGGGCACCCCAAAGCTCAAACACACAAGCCTTTCTCTGCAGCCTCAGCTGCACAGGACAATGAATGACTGGGAAGTACTCTGTGCTCAGATGCTTTCTGTTCATTCACATGAAAGCATAGTAAACACAGTTTACTATGCTTCAGTTATGAATGTGCACAGTGAGCTGGTGTGTTCACTGTGTTTATTTAGAAAAGGAAGGCGCTGGTAAATTACATATCTAATAGCCATTTTCCCCCACTCTCCATCCTGAAACATCCCCCGCCGCAGCTAGGGGGAGAAGACAGGTGGGAAGCCAGCAGCACTGCAGGGCAGGGGGGGCCAACACAGAGGAAGCCTAGGCAGTAGGGGGAATTGGCATTGCACATAGTGGTTAGGATGTGCCCAGGCATAACTGGCATACCCCTTGTGCACGCTTATGGTCTTAACCAGAGTTCAAGTAACATACAGGACAAGGTGTTTTATCCATTACATTCCCCTATTTTTAAGAGGATAGTACTTTCAGTATATTACTTGAATATTACAACTTTTATCTTGATCAAGAATCATTTAATAGCAGAAATTGTGCAAGCCCAGTACAACGAATTAGCCTCTGTTGTGATCAGTTTGATATATGTGCAACACACAGACACACACACACAAACATAAAGTATACACATGCATGCTCACAAATATACATACACACTTGCGTGCACACACATACTCATACACACATGTACACTCACACACACACACAGTCACACACACACACACACACATTGACATATATACACACGGAACCAGTCATATAATATCTAATCAGATGACATTTATTCCTCCTTGGGCTCATGGTGTTAATGTCAGTAGAGTTTAGGAAGTTAGCTTTAAAATTTTACTGCAATTAAAATGTGATATTTCAGATTTAAATTAAGTCTTGGGGGAAGAGTCATCCATTACTAGGGCTCTTCAGTAATGACAGCCACCTATTACTACCTCTATTCATATATATTTGGGGGGGTCTCATTCCTAATGCAAAGATGTTACCACCCTTCCTTACTATGAAATGAATTAAAACTCCATCAAACAGATAACGGAATCAGAGATCTCAGCATTCATCTCTTATGGATAGCTTTAGTGTTTTTTTCCCCAGTGGCCAGCTGAAAAGTTGTTGTCTTAACTTATGGATTAAATCCCCATAGCATCTAATACCATGGCCAAAATCAGAAAAACAGACATTAAATATCTTCTCAAGACATGCATACATTCCCAAATTGAATCACAGTGTGGACAAAAAAAAATAGCAATTTATTATATTAGTACAGAAACTCAACTGCCAATTTGTGGGAAACCTTCCTTTATGAATAGTAAGCAACAAGAAATGGATGTGAAAACCGCAGTAATCCAGCAACTGGATTGTTGACTTATCCATTTAATTACTGACACTTAATGAAATTCATAGGTTTAATTGTTTATTAAACGTATGTCAGTAATTAAATGGATGAACGTATTACTGATTTGACTGGAGACTAGAGTAAACTTGAATTTGATTGGTTGATAAGGGTGAGACTGCCCATAGAGAAGCTGATCCCTCATGTGATTGGAGATGGAAACACTATCATTATCCAAATTATCACCATGCTGAACCAGCCAAAGCCTTTCTTTCTAGCTTTCCATTGATACACACATAGTGAAAGAGGGAAGTTAATGGTCACCAACTGGTCAAAGAGGTTTTCAATTGTATTGCAAAACTGTAAAATCTCAGCAAATTATACCAAGCTTGTCTGAAAGTACGTTTATTAGTTACCACTCATAAGAATGACTCTATAGCTCCCAAAAGATGTGTTGATGCCCTTTGTAGATCATTGGACTTTAAACATATGGAAATAGCTTGTTTATTTTAGTAATTCATAGATTACATGTAATAATTGTGTTCTTGTTTTTACTTGTTTTATCTCTAACAATTCTCTTAAATTTCACCCAAACAGGTACGGATGTCGGATCTGTGAACTGAAAAGGGTAACAGGAAAGTGAAAGAAGTGTTGACAGAAAGACGTGTAAAGGATAGAGGAAGGAAAAATACATTGCTTGAAGGACGAGGGAGGACAGAAAAACGGGGACTATGGGGAGAAAAAAGATTCAGATTACGAGGATAATGGATGAACGCAACAGACAGGTAAGATACAAAAAATGTTCCTCTGGAGAATATTATGGCCCAATCCCCCAAGTATAGAGAGTAATGATTCTCTCCTTAAGAATCACACTTGTGTAATTAATCACAGTGAATATATTAAGAGTGCAGTGTATAAACAGGGTGTTTTGTTAAGTCTTAAAAGATAATTAATTGACAAGCAAAGCAACAGTGGCACTAGCTCAGCAAATTGAATAGAGAAAGGTGAATGGTGCTTGTAGATAACAGTTGACACCCTCTGATCACAACACTGTATAATGATAGAGAGTAGGAATCCACAGCTCAGCAATGCCTTAGAGAGGAAAATGTATGACAATCAAGAGTCTAAAGCCTTCCAGTGCTTTCCTATCCCTAGCAACTGTATGAATTCTTGAGTCCTTAGTTAGGACTAATGAATTGGAAAGGTAAGATTTTTGTCTTATGCACAGCATTATTTCAAGATGTGGACGTGATATGCTTAGTCCATTTTCAATAACATCATCTCTTAGATCGGAAAATAAGTAATGAGGAGTTCGAGCTTTATGCCAGACCAGTGACCTGGAAATATAATTGGTGTGCATCATCAGAGTTGAAGATCATAGGTGATCACTTGTTCAACATCTCATGGACTCTTAGGTTAAGGCTACACAGGTAGTATTAACCACTTTCTGGTTTTAACCTAGTGAAATCATTGTATTACTCATGAGATGACTGATAGCAAGTGGTTACATCTCCGGGTAGCAAGATATTCATTTTTTCATGTAGCTCTAGCCTGGCAGAGGAGTTAACTCATTTACAAAAATATTTGAATGAGTTGGATTTGAGGCCAAAGGATTTGGCTTTGTAGCATTTGCAGATGTACTGTGATGGTTAATTATTGGAGCTTATAAGTTAAATCTGCCATTTTATGGGTTAATGTTAGTGGTTAGGTTAAGGTTAGGCCATCTTTTTAGGAAGTTAAGCTTAGATTAAAGGAGAAGTGTGCGAATATAAAAAAAAAACACACACACAGTGGTGTAGTGGTTAGCACTCTCGCCTAGCAGTTAAAAAGGGTTGCTGGTTTGAATCCCAAACACAACACTACCTGCCTGGAGTTTGCATGTTCTCCCTGTTTCTGCGTGGGTTTCCTCCGGGTACTCTGGTTTCCTCCCACACTCCAAAGACATGCAAGTAGGTTAATTGGTTTCTGCCCAACATTGACCCTAGTATATGAAGGGGAACCTTGGATTGTGAGCTCCTTAAGGGTAGGGACGGATGTGAGTGTGCAATTTACAGGGATAGGGACAATTGTAGACACTCACTCAGGTTAAACTGGATGGACTGGTGTCTTTATTCAACCTAACTAACTATGTAATCTATACTTGCCTCCCTGTTGCAGCATCAGTCTAATGCTGCAGCTGTCCCTTACCAGATCTAAGCCCAAGAACTGAGCGATCACATGACCGCTGATTGCTGAGTTCTTGGTCAACTCTGTGCACAGAGCAGTAACTATCAATTACCGCTCTATGCTCTCCCCCTCCAGTGCTCACTGGAGCTCCCTTGGCAAGAGAGGGGACAACAAGGCCTGGCTAAAGCATCTGGATGGATCCTGACATTTTTTGACCCACAAAAGAAGTATGACCAAAAAAGTACCATGCTTCTTGTTTAAGCATTAAGGGTTAAGGGTTGAGGATTCATTTTAAATGTTGTGTTGAGTTTTAGAGTTCAAGTGTGGTCTGTTGTTTTCAGAGCTGTGTAGCTAAAGTTTAAATTACACACAGCTGAATCTATCAGAGGAGAGACTTACCCCCCTCATTCTATCCTCTGTACATCTCTGAATGTAGTCTCAATTTGCTAAAGACAGTGACATAGGAAGAAGATTCTTTAGAACCCTGAAATCTTTTGCTATAAAATAAAATTTGATTTACCCCAGACCATTGAAGCTGAAGCTGAATACACATATGAAATACATATATGAGAGAAGTCTTACCTGTCAGAGGATTTCATTTTTTGTCCATCTATTTTTTGATTTTCTGTCCATCCATTTCTGAAGCTTACACATCTCTGCCTCAGAGCACATCCCCGCCCCATCCAACCTAGCCTTTGTCTAGACAGCGAAAGCAGAAGCAGAACATTAAAGAGCTCATCTCTCTGTCACTCTGCTTTCTTCTCCTATCAGCATGGCCCTCCCTTGCACTGTAGAACACCTGACATACTCCTTGTGCTGCTTCTCTCTCCCCATCTCTGTGTTCTGCTGCACAAACCGTATAGTAGACTGTGAGAAGCGAATGTCAAGTTTAATTCAGGTACCTATACTGCTTGTATTTAAAATAAAATACATTAGATGTTGTAGTAATAAATACAAGGTCCGCATTATTTTGTGCCATTCAGCTTATCTGACTTACCTGTAAATACAGTGAATATCTTCTGAATGTGTGCTGTTTAGGGGATATTCACATTGGCTTCAGCTGATTATTTCATTGCACACTGAGTGCACCCTCCATGCAGCACCAAGTTTGTGACTCCCATGTGCATGCAAAAAAGTAATGTAATTGCAGTCCGGCCATTTAAACGGCCGGAGAGCATTAATCTGGAAAGACTGAATGAGGATGGAAGCGCCTGCAGTGGGGACAGTATGCAACTGGAGGGTCTGTTAAAGGTAAGTCTGCCATAATGTGCTAGTACGCAGTGCATGCTAGTTAGTAAGTTATGGCATTGACCTGCAGGGGACAAAGCTATATTTTTTTTTTTTATTATTTACTTCCATCCAAAGGGTACGTTTAGGTTAGTCACTTAGTGAACATTGTTTTTATTTTTTGGTTCTGGGCACCAGTACATATAAGTACTGGTGCTGAGAACCAAAATTTTTAAAATGTTCCCTAAGTGACTGCTGATTTCTAACCTAAACTAACCCTTTGGGGGGTAGTAAAGTAAAAAAAAGATATATTTGACACATAATCAATACATATTCATGATCTTGCAGTTATAAAGCCCCAACATACTAAAGAGTGATATAAATGAAAAATCATTACAAGCACCAGACAAAAACGTATATGTAAAAATTACTACTTTAGTAAATCAGCACCCAGCTGTCCCATGAAATGTGTTTAATTTGTAAAAATAATTCTAGAAAGGAAGGGAAAAAAAGAAGAAGCAACAGGTGGCAGGCCAATCCTAATGCAGCATTATTTTGATATGAAGGTATTTTAACCACTTGGGATCCACGCTATTGCCAAATGACGGCATTAGCGCGGACCTACATTTCCGGGACGACGTCTATTGACGTCGTCCCGTGTACGAGCGGCCTGCGCGCCCCCTGAGGGGCGCGCGTGGCGCGCTCTGTGATCGGCGAGTCTATGAGACTCGCCTGATCACCGATCCGTGCAAGGGGTCGATCCCGACCCCTTATCACGTGATCAGCTGTCAGCCAATGACAGCTGATCATGTGATAGAATGGAGCTGGTAATCGGCTATTATTCCTCCTCGCGCTGACAGCGCGAGGAGAAAAAAAAAAAGCCGATCACCGGCGGCCGTGATCGGGACATCAGTCCCGATCACGGCCAGCAATACAAGCAACCACCTGCCCCCTGCCAGTGCCCACCTGCCCCCCGCAGTGCCATCCTGAATAAAAGTAAGTGCCCCCCGTCAGTGCCCCCCGTCAGTGCCCATAGTGCCCACAGTGCCACCCACAGTGCCACCCACAGTGCCACCCCACAGTGCCACCCACAGTGCCACCCACAGTGCCCACAATCTGCCTCAAAGGTGCTGCACCCCAGTGCCGCCCATCAGTGCCCAGCAGTGCCACCCATCAGTGCCCAGCAGTGCCGCCCATCAGTGCCCAGCAGTGCCACCTATCAGAGCCACCTATCAGTGCCACCTATCAGTGTCCATCAGTCCCATCTATCTGTGGTACCTATCAGTGCCCATCCGTGCCACCCATCCGTGCCACTTATCCGTGCCACCCATCCGTGCCATCTTATCTGTGCCCATCTTTGCCCATCGGTGCCGCCTTATCTGTGCCCATCGGTGCCGCCTTATCTGTGCCTATTAGTGCCACCTTAACTATGCCTATCAGTGCCCACCAGTGCAGCCTATCAGTGCCCACCAATGCAGCCTATCAGTGCCCACCAATGCAGCCCATCAGTGCCCACCAATGCAGCCTATCAGTGCCGCCTAATCAGCGCAATTCAAAGTGCATCAGCGCTGAAAGCTGAAAATTGGTCTGGGACTGAGGGGGGTTTAAGTGCCCAGTAAGCAAGTGGTTAAAAGGTCTTCAGTAAAAGATGCACTTACATAGTACTCCATAGGCGGAGGCTTGTCACAACCAGCAAGGAACGACACTGCCACTTGAATCCCTGGGATCTGTATTCCACAAAAGCTGTCTAACAGCAGGAAACTGTTGCCTCGAGGAGGCTCGGGAGGATGCCAGCCTGGTGATTCAGCATGGAGGAGATTCAAAGGTGTCAGACAAGGAAACCGCCTGTCATTATGGGGAGGCCAATCAGAACGGGTTTCGGAGGCACGGCCACGTTGCCTTCATCAGCTTAATATCAACATAATGCTGCACTAGGATTGGCCTGGCACTTCTTCTTTGTTTCCCTTCCTTTCTATCCTTCACAGGACTTGTGTCCCCTGTCTGTGCCTGTAGCAGCCTTGCCACCACCTTCAGTATTCACATCAGAGACTTATTCAAAGGTGCTCACCTCCACCCCCACCCACGAACATTTTTTCCCTATATTGACTATCTTGCTCTCAGGACTTTCATTACAACCTTATTACAGCTAATGCGTTTTTTCTGATATTGCTTTCTGTTAAAAAAAAAACATCAACCAGACCAGTGCATGCGGCATTCACCGCTCTTTTTAGCGCTGCGTTTCACACCAGTTTTTATATGTGTGTCTTTTACTCTTTATAGAAATAATTCTAAGCATGGCATTTAAGAGAACTAGTTTGAAACAGACAGCGATGCCTACACATACTTATCCATGATGTCTCTTCTTATACATTCATTCTCTGCTGGATATACAGTATATCTCTATAGCAGACAAGTTTAATCAGTGTGGGGTCACCAGGAATGTGTTGCTCTAAACATCACAGGTGTGATATGTTGAGATAGCAACCATACACTTCCTACAATGATCATTCTTCCAAAGGCAGTTAACATATGTTTGATGAATACCTTTGACAGAAGCAATGTAGGTTAGAAAAAAACAGAAATTACCAAGAATAAATATGTTCATTTCTTTGAATTAAGTTGTAATATTGTGATATGCCGTTGTGCCAGGAGTATGGCAAGTATGGTAATGATTTGTGAAAACACTTATCAAATTTTAACAGCAGTCGCAGACTTCCTAATCACACACACACACACACACACACACACACACACACACACACACACACACACACACACACACACACACACACACACACACACACACACACACACACTGTACATTATGAAGTCCTGGTCTTGGTTGTCGAAAATAGTTTAATTAAAAAGCAATGCAAAACTGTTTTTGTAGGTCATGTAGATCATAGCAAACCCTAGCTATCATTTTTCTAGTTTGAGTTGCAAGTTTCTATATACAGCACAATTCTTTTTTCCGGTTCTTTTCTTAGATTTGTATAGTTAAAGTGGTTTTAAAGTCAGAAGGTTTTTTTATCTTAAGATAAAAATCTTCTCTGTGCAGCAGCCGCCCTCCAGCACCCCTTAATACTTACCTGAGCCCCATCTCTATCCAGCGATGTTCCTCTGCCATCAGCGACTCTCCTCCTGATTGGCTGAGACACAGCAGTGGCACCATTGGCTCCCGCTGCTGCCAATCAAAGTCAGTTAGTCAATCAAGAGAGAGAGGAGGTGGGGCCGAAATGGGGCTCCATGTCTGAATGAACGCAGGGAGTTGTGACTCAGCTCGGGTTCCCCATAGCAAGCTGCTTGCTGTGGGAGCACTGGACAGGAGGGAGGGCCCAGGAGAGCTGAGGAGGGACCCAAGAAGAGGAGGATCTGGGCTTCCCTGTGCAAAACCACTACACAGAGCAGGTAAGTATATTATGTTTGTTATTTTAGGAGTAATACAAACAAAACTTTACAATCACTTAAATCCGCTGCCTTGGTCAGTAAAAATTTTACTTGGCACCACTGTTGTTGGAAAAAAGAAAAATACAGAAATGTTCTCCTGGAACAACCATATGTACAGTGCACTCAAACTAACTGTTTGACTGACATCCCTTCCATTAAAGTTTCTCTATATTTCTTCTGAGATTTATAATTTAATTCCTCAACTGTAATTTCCAGTAGTGGCTGGAAACAACAAGGCAGTGATTATTTACACTAAAGTCGGGGACACTTACCTGTTCTCGAATGGTCCGATGCCCACAAGGTCCCTTGCTAGCAGCGGCTTCTTCTCTGTGGCTTTTTTTGGATGCTGACATCATTCCTGAACATGCGTGGGGTCATTCATTCCACCACACTGTTTGCTGGAAATGAAAACATAGCTGCGCATGTGTAGGTCTGTGTACATTTAGCAGAGTATTGCAAAGTCAGTCAGCCAATGAGGAGAGAAAGGTGGCAGAACCAGACTGTGGCTGTGTGTCTATATGGACACAGGGAGCTGTTGCTTGGGTGCCCCCATAGCAAACTGCTTGCTGTGGGGGCACTCAACAGGAGGGAGTAGCCAGGAGCACTGGCAAGGGACCCGAGAAGAAGAGGATCTGGGCTGCTCTGTGCAAAACCACTGCACAGAGCAGGTAAGTATAACATGTTTGTTATTTATAACTTAAAATAAAAAATTGACTTTAGTATTCCTTTAAATACAGCTCCAGTCAAAACGTTTCTTTATTTTTGGCGTGAGTGCTGCAAGGTAATCCCTTTGTGGGGTTTTATAGCATTATCTTCTCCCCTTAGGGAGATTTCTACTCACATCTAGCTCCAGTAACCTCTATGCATGACAATCAGGCAACTAGCAATTTCAGCTAAGGCAGCCCTTATATTTCTTTCAGTACATAGTTCCTTAAAAAGTAAGGCAAAATGGTTAAACATACATATTTAAAAGTCCTTGTAGGTGTTTCTAGTCTGACCTCATGTAAACTCATTAAGTCTCTTTGAACTTCCATATAGAGACCAATGTTTCGTTTTGCTTTTACTGTGCATATGCACTTTCTGCATCAAGCAAAATTGGACTTACTCTGTTTCTATAGTTCCTGTCCATTATTTAAAATGAAGACTGTAGAACCAACTATTCTAATTTAACAAATGCACATGAATGCACATGAATGCCAGGTGACTAACGTTACCTATGGTACCTACAGCAGCCATTCCAGAGTGCTGTATCTGGGAAAAGACAGCACCAAAAAAATTTTTATTAACATATAATTACCTACCTCCCACAGTCATTTACCATAATCTTTCCTGGACCTTACATGAGCATAGGTTCATGGACCATCACCTTCTATATGGTTAAAAGGGATTGTTCACTGAATAACTGCAGAACTCCTTCAATGCACACCAATGCCTGGTGGACCTCAATGATTCCCCAGATTGATTCCATTTCATACAGATACCCAGCATGTTAGGCCTATACCCATAATAGAGAACAATGGATGACAGGGCACAAGGTTCCAACTAGCCTGATATGCATTGCATTGTGGTTCCTGGTGTGTGCTATGGAGAAAACAGAGATTACAGAGCATTGGACTGTTTAAATTTTTATTATTTTTTATAACTTTATTCAACGTGACGTTAAAGTCATGTTTATTCATTACAGCTTGTTGCTAAGCAGTGTAGCACTTTGTGACATGCTGTCAGGGAAAAAAATCACTGCATGTTCTCCCCTTTTCAGCACACAACACTACAACACATTGATAAACTGATCTAATAGGGCATAAAGCCCATGCCTTGTCCATGGATTGGGACTGCACTGGGCAAGGCTGCCCAACGCAGCCCAACACACCTGGTTAGAATGGGCCCTTATACTCAATCTTTTTGAAAGCTGGTTGAAGAATGGAAAACTTCTTTGTTTCCTTGATAGTCTCAATACATCTTTGGCTCAGAGTACCAAGATGCATGTGCACTTGAAGTTGCTTCCAAGAACTGATTATCATGATTTCATGCCTTGAACCACTTCTACCCTGACAACATTTTCATAATCACAGGACAGAATTTGAGAATCTTGCAATTAATTTAACCTCTCCTTTATTTCCATTGTTTTCAACTCTAAAAAAAGGTATTTAGTGGAGTTTTTTAAGCGGAAAATAGCTGCAATTTGTCTTTCGGTAATTGAACCTTAATTGTTTGCAGTTTTAATTATTTAGCATAATAAGATGTAAGGACTGCTCTAGAAAATAGGCTCCCTTTGTCCCAGTTTGAAGACAATGCGATTATATAATACATCTAAATTTACCAACCAAATAATCTTTCCAATAACTTAATTTGGTAATTCTGCCTTGCTATACAACTAGGAGTACAGATTCTAAAACCTAAATTGTCACTGCATAACATGTAGAAAGAAGTAGAGGTAACTAAAGCGAAAGGTTCATCAGATTAAGCTGCATGGTGCCTTGCAAATCCTTCCCCATGTCCAACATTTTCGTTTCACCAAGTTGCAAATCCTATGATTAAATTTTGTTATCTCTCATATAGTTCTACAGTGAATTACTGGAATTTAAAATTTCATGTTTTAAATGTGTTATACAGTTTTTTTGGTTGATAAAAAATAGAAAAATACAAAATGTAAAATAGCTGCTTACGTTCATATTTAATCCTTCCATGTTTAGCAATTCCTCCAGGCAGAGTTACTTCAGCTTATAATGGATAGTCATATGATTGCCATGGAATCCAAGTTTCGAAAGTCTATTTTTGTGGCATGTGTCTTATTTGTCCCTGTTCAATTGTTGCTTTAGCCTCATGTTTGACTCATTGAGGTTGACTTACTAAAGCAAATTAACTGTTCACTTTGCAAGGGAACTTTTCCCCAGAGCTTATTGAAGCTCTGCTGACTTCCATCATCCAGCTATGTGCAAACAAAACATTTTATTTTTATTTTTCTTCTCAAGTGATTGGGTATTTTTTGCAACATGAAATTTCAACACTTTCACTAAGCTCTGGAGAAAATTCTTATCAGGGTGTAACCTCCCATGCAAAGTGAACAGTCCCTTTTCCTATAGTAAACCAACCCTATTTCATGGCTGAAAAATTAAATTTGACCCAAGCTTATTTTTTTTAGCAAACTGAAACAGGTTTTCTTGATCTATGTTCCCACCTAATGCTATTTTGGGTCCCTGCTGATGAAAGGCAGTCCCTAAAGCTGCCCATAGTTATTTTTTTTTTCAATCACTGACCAGGCTGAATGTAAAAAAACAAAAAACAAAAACAAAACATGAGGTGGATAGAGGAATCCTCCCCAGTGAGACATTGGACTTTCAACTATCAGAATATCCTGATCGGAAAAAAAATCTTGCAACATTCCTGTTACACAGAAGTCAATCGTTGGATCGACTTCTGTAGAGTAGGAGTGGCCAGACAATGGATTGAATTATGGCTGGTTCCTGATGAACTAGCTACATTTTGATCCTTCTATAGGTAGTTATAATATACCTTAAAGCGGAGGTCCACCCTAAAGTGGACCTTCCGCTCATCGGAACCCTCCCCCCTCCGGCGCCACAATTGCCACCTTTCAGGGGGGAGGGGGGTGCAGGTACCTGTACAGTACCGGTATCTGCACCCACTTCCGGGATAGCTCTCTGCGGAAAGGGGCGTAGATTACGCCCCTTTCCGAAAGTCCCCCGCTGCCTGCTGGGAAACACACAGATCCCAGAGGCAGCGGGTCCATCCTTATTGCGCAGCGCGACTCGCGCATGCGCAGTAGGGAACTGGGAAATGAAGCCGAAAGGCTCCACTTCCTGATTCCCATACCCAAGATGGCGGCGGCAGCACCCGAGAGATGATCGAGAGATCGGCTTCGGGTGCCGACATCGCGGGCGCGCTGGACAGGTAAGTGTCACTATTTTAAAAGTCAGCAGCTGCAGTATTTGTAGCTGCTGGCTTTTAAAAAAAAAAAAACGCGGAGTCCCGGTGGACTCCCGCTTTAAGGCAGGGCAAAAGGGGCAGCTGCCCTGGGCCCTGTCATTGTTGTGGGGCCCAAAGCAGCTGCCTCATATTTGCCAACTATCCTGGTTTAAATTCCCTGGCCCCTTGAGTGTGAAGTGCTGCTACTAATGCTACCCTATTGTTGTGTACAGATGACTCATCTGCAGACCCTGTGCTTACATGTCAATTACCAGCATTCATATGTAAATAGTGGCAGCCGGTGGCATTGATATGTATGTCATACCCCCCTGAGGTCATATCCACAGTAATCTCTAGCAACCAATCAACAAGCAGAAATCATGTACTGTAACCACTAGCAAACTAATCAGTGAGCCAGAATGTGTGCTGTAACCTCTAGCAACCAGTCAGGGAGTGGTAATGATACACTGAAACCTCTGGAAACCAATCGCAATAGCTGCCTGATCTGATTCAGTAAATGATTTTGAGTCTAGCTGCTATTTATTGTATGTGTCAGAGCAGGTGGAGAGCAAAACTGCATGGGGGGGGGGGGGGGGGGCAAGAAAAGTTTTGCCCAGGGTCCAATCAATATTAAAGATGGCCCTGCCTGTATCGATCAGCTCCACTTCCTGATTCCCATACCCAAGATGGCGGCGGCAGCACCCGAGAGACGATCGAGAGATCGGCTTCGGGTGCCGACATCGCGGGCGCGCTGGACAGGTAAGTGTCACTATTTTAAAAGTCAGCAGCTGCAGTATTTGTAGCTGCTGGCTTTAAAAAAAAAAAAAAACGTGGAGTCCCGGCGGACTCCCGCTTTTTTAACCTTTATTGTAGAAAATATATTATTTGAGATGTAACTGACATTGCCCACTACATATCACTTAACCACTTTCAGACCGGACCATTTTGCTGGTAAATGACCAGAGGTCTTTTTACACTTTGGCACTGCGCTGCTTTAACTGGTAATTGCGCGGTCATGCAATGTTGTACCCAAACAAAATTTGCGTCCTTTTCTTCCCACAAATAGAGCTTTCTTTTGATGGTATTTGATTGCCTCTGCGATTTTTATTTTTTGCGATATAAACGTAAAAAGACCGCAAATTTTGAAAAAAAATGATATTTTCTACTTTTTGTTATTAGAAAAATCCAATAAACTCAATTTTAGTCATACATTTAGGCCAAAATGTATTCAGCCACATGTCTTTGGTAAAAAAAAAGTCAATAATTGTATATTTATTGGTTTGCGCAAAAGTTGTCACATCTACAAACTAAGGTACGTTTTCTGGAATTTACGCAGCTTTTAGTTTACGACTGCCTATCTCATTTCTTGAGGTGCTAAAATGGCAGGGCAGTACAAAACCCCCCCAAATGACCCCATTTTGGAAAGTAGACCCCCTAAGGAAATTGATAAGAGGCATGTTGAGCCCATTGAATATTTTATTTTTTTGCCTCAAGCGATTGAATAATGACAAAAAAAAAATTTTTTTTTTTTTTTTACACAAAGTTGTCACTAAATGATATATTGCTCACACATGCTATGGGCGTATGTGAAATGACACCCCAAAATAAATTCTGCTGCTTCTCCTGAGTACGGGGATACCACATATGTGGGACTTTTTGGGAGCCTAGCCGCGTACGGGGCCCCGAAAACCAAGCACCGCCTTCAGGCTTTCTAAGGGCGTAAATTTTTGAGTTCACTTCTCACTACCTATTACAGTTTTGAAGGCCATAAAATGCCAAGATGGCACAAAACCCCCACAAATGACCCCATTTTAGAAAGTAGACACCCCAAGCTATTTGCTGAGAGGCATGTTGAGTTCATGGAATATTTTATATTTTGCCACAAGTTGCGGGAAAATTACAAACTTTTTTTTTTTTTTTTTTTTTTTCACAAAGTTGTCACTAAATGATATATTGCTCACACATGCCATGGGCATATGTGAAATGACACCCCAAAATAAATTCTGCTGCTTCTCCTGAGTACGGGGATACCACATATGTGGGACTTTTTGGGAGCCTAGCCGCGTACGGGGCCCCGAAAACCAAGCACCGCCTTCAGGCTTTCTAAGGGCGTAAATATTTGACTTCACTCCTCACTACCTATTACAGTTTTGAAGGCCATAAAATGCCAAGATGGCACAAAACCCCCACAAATGACCCCATTTTAGAAAGTAGACACCCCAAGCTATTTGCTGAGAGGCATGTTGAGTCCATGGAATATTTTATATTTTGCCACAAGTTGCGGGAAAATTACAAACTTTTTTTTTTTTTTTTTTTTTTTCACAAAGTTGTCACTAAATGATATATTGCTCACGCATGCCATGGGCATATGTGAAATGACACCCCAAAATAAATTCTGCTGCTTCTCCTGAGTACGGGGATACCACATATGTGGGACTTTTTGGGAGCCTAGCCGCGTACGGGGCCCCGAAAACCAAGCACCGCCTTCAGGCTTTCTAAGGGCGTTACAGTTTTGAAGGCCATAAAATGCCAAGATGGCACAAACCCCCCCCAAATGACCCCATTTTGGAAAGTAGACACCCCTAAATTTAGGGGTACACTAGTGAGACTAGGTAATAAATGGCGGGTGCCCTGAAACTATAAAAAAATAACTAACCAACCAGCGTCACCTGTAACAGTTATATGGTGATCACTGGTGAAAGGGTTAACTAGGGGGCAATCAGGGGGCTTTATGCGGTAGTATATGGGGGTCCCTGGCGCTATAAAAAGCTGCGGCGAACCTAAATACCTACTTGCCTAACTAGCGTCACCTGTGACACTAATACAGCGATCAGAAAAACGATCGCTTATTAGGCTGGGTTCACACTGGAGCGATGCGGGAACGCCACGAATGCGCGGCGGGTTCCCGCATCGCATGCCTCCCGGCGGCAGTTCACACTGCCCTATGCGAACTGCTGGGAGTGTCAGTGAAATGTTACTGACACCCCCAGATCAGTTCGCATATCGCAGTGCGATCTGCAAACTCGGATCGCATGGTGTGAACACCCATGCGATCCGATTCTGCTGCGGGCCAAAAAAAGGGTCCCGTGCGAATTTGCGGCGGGTGCGGCGGGTGTGGCGGGTGCGGCGAATGGCTGAACTCGAATCGCACAGAGATCGGATGTGATTTGCACTGCAGTGCGAATCACATCCGTTCTCAAACCGCTGCAATCTGAACCCAGCCTTAGTGACACTGGCGACGGGGGGTGATCACGGGGTTAAACCTTTATTGGGGGGGTTAGGGGGGTACCTTAGAACTAAAGGGGGCTAACCCTAACTGCCCTAACAGTTATTAGTCACAAATGACACCCGCCGGGTGATCAGGGGGTTAAACCTTTATTAGGTAATAAATGGCGGGTGCCCTGAAACTATAAAAAAATAACTAACCAACCAGCGTCACCTGTAACAGTTATATGGTGATCACTGGTGAAAGGGTTAACTAGGGGGCAATCAGGGGGCTTTATGCGGTAGTATATGGGGGTCCCTGGCGCTATAAAAAGCTGCGGCGAACCTAAATACCTACCTGCCTAACTAGCGTCACCTGGGACACTAATACGGCGATCAGAAAAATGATCGCTTATTAGGCTGGGTTCACACTGGAGCGATGCGGAAACGCCGCGAATCCGCGGCGGGTTCCCGCATCGCATGCCTCCCGGCGGCAGTTCACACTGCCCTATGCGAACTGCTGGGAGTGTCAGTGAAATGTTACTGACACCCCCAGATCAGTTCGCATATCGCAGTGCGATCTGCAAACTCGGATCGCATGGTGTGAACACCCATGCGATCCGATTCTGCTGCGGGCCAAAAAAAGGGTCCCGTGCGAATTTGCGGCGGGTGCGGCGGGTGTGGCGGGTGCGGCGGGTGCGGCGAATGGCTGAACTCGAATCGCACAGAGATCGGATGTGATTTGCACTGCAGTGCGGTGCGAATCACATTCGTTCTCATAAACCGCTGCAATGTGAACCCAGCCTTAGTGACACTGGCGACGGGGGGTGATCACGGGGTTAAACCTTTATTGGGGGGGTTAGGGGGGTACATTAGAACTAAAGGGGGCTAACTCTAACTGCCCTAACAGTTATTACAGTCACAAATGACACCAATGCAAAAAAAAAAAAAAAAAAAAAAAAATGACATTGGTGTCACTGTGACTGGGGGGCAGGGGTAATTGGGGGGGTGATCGGGGGGTAAAGGGGGGGTGTGAGTGTGCCTGGCATGTTCTACTGTGTGTGGGATGTGTTGGTGCAACTCACTGATCCGCTCTCCTCCGTGTCGGAACGAAAAATACCGACACGGAGGAGAGAATACATCACTTCCTCTCCTGTGTTTACATTACAGGAGAGGAAGTGATGTCACCGGGGATTTCTATTCGTCGGGAGCGATCGCGAGGGGGTGGCCATGAATGAATGGCCGTCCCCTCGTCCGGGATCGCTCCCGAACGAAAACCGACCGCCGCAGGCACCGGGCGGGGGCCCGATCGGGCCCCCGACCCGCGGGAGGCAAATCACGTACATGTACGTGCTTATGCCTGCCCGTGCCATTCTGCCGACGTACATCGGCGTTAGGCGGTCGGCAAGTGGTTAAAGCTTTGGCCAAAAAGCCTTATCTTGGCCTCGGTAAGGTTTACATTCATGCTTTTTGGCAAACTCAGGGTATGCTTTCGCAGTGGCTTCTTTTGTAGTACCGTACCATATAAATGAGGGTTAAATATGTTTTAACTACTGCATCATTATTCTAGTTATGACCTCTAATAATTAAGTGATTGTTGATATTTCTGTCTGCTCTCAAAAGTCTAGAATTTCGAGGGTGGCCATTTATAAGTGGTTTAAGGTAGCTTCCACATTCTAATTGAACCAACTGAGCCCCCTGGAACATTCAAACCATTGGTTGTTGTTCTGTCCCCTTTTTCTTATTTATGCACTCAAGTATGTATTTATGTATCCCATACTTCTTTGCAATTCTCTTTATCATTCATTTTCACAGCTTTCCTTCACATTCACAAATTGAATCATAAAAGAAAGAATTCCAAGAAGCATAAGTCTAAAGCATTGTGGGAGGCAAGTGAAACATGCAATTTATTTACCTTCACTGTGTCCTTCACAGGATATCCCACTGTGTAAACAGCTGAAATGTTACTTCTAGCTTCTGTTCCTTGTGCATTGCTTATGTTTCAGTACTTGGCTATATAAAAGTCTATACTTTACTGAGTACCGTATATACTCGAGTATAGGCCGACCCGAATATAAGCCGAGGCCCCCAATTTACCCCCAAAAAAACTGGCAAACTTATTGACTCGTGTATAAGCCGAGGGTAAGACATGCCTGTCCATCCCTGTGTGTGTGTCCGTCCATCCCTGTGTGTCCGTCCATCCCTGTGTGTCCGTCCATCCCTGTGTGTCCGTCCATCCATCCCTGTGTGTGTGTGTCTCCATCCATCCATCCATCCCTGTGTGTGTGTGTGTGTGTGTGTGTGTGTGTGTGTGTGTGTGTGTGTGTGTGTGTGTGTGTGTGTGTCCAGCCTACCTGTGTCCTGAGCCTTTGTCCCGAGCCTCCGTCCCGTGCCGAGCCTCCTTGCCTCCGTGCCTCGCCGCCGTGCCTCGCCGCCATGCCTTGCCTCCGGTCCCGTCCCGTCCCGTCCCGTGCCGTGCCGTCCTGTGCCTTGCCTCCGTCCCGTGCCCTCTTCGTTCGTCGGCGGCCATTGTAAAATTCAAAAGCTGCGCCGCCGCCTTCGCCTGTGATAGGCGGAACACTGAATTTCCCAGCAGCCTGTGTTCCGCCTATCACAGACGTCGTATCATCCTCGTCCGTAGTACGAGGATGATACGAAGTCCGTGATAGGCGGAACACAGGCTGCTGGGAAATTCAGTGTTCCGCCTATCACAGGCGAAGGGGGAGCCGGAGGCGCGGCTTTTGAATCAGAATGGCCGCTGTCTGTCTGCTCGACACGCTGATCGAGCGGGCAGACAGCGATGACTCGAGTATAAGCCGAGGGGGGCACTTTCAGCCTCAAAAAAGAGGCTGAAAATCTCGGCTTATACTCGAGTATATACGGTACTTTAATTCAGACAATGCTGAGCTTTGTTTAGGGACCAGCAGCTACAGGTGAAGGTTATCGTACCATTGGCAGCTTTTTTTTTTTAACAGCTGGATATATAGGTAAGATACCACAGAGGTGTGTGTGTGTGTGAATTGCACATGACACTTACCTCTCAGAGTGCTTTGGCGTTTGGAGTTCTTCTTAAAGGTTAAAGAAAATTGCTGAAAACATTCTAATAAATCGCTGGTGGAGGCCATTTGTAAAGCAAGTGTACACTTAGTCATTAGGCAAAGGTTGGCCATAAACCAAAATGATTTTTTGGAAGTCGGCACGTTTTCTTTGAAAATCCAATGAACAGAATACTTTATTAAACCGATTATATGTAAATGAACAACATGAGCACATATTTTGATTGTTTTAAAAGACTAGTTTAGGGTAATTAGTCATCCCTTTAAATCAAATGGGCTTTGAACAGCAGCAAATATCTTTTAACTGCCCTGTGTGCATGCAGAAAGTGATTTGCTGGAAAATCATTCCACTGTATCTGCTGTCAGTTCTAACTGTTATACCTTGAATGCCTTGATGGCGTTCTCAGACACTGAATATTTAAAGAACATTTGCAGAAACTTTACTAAATAAATCGATCTATGGTCATGATTGCAACAATCACCTTGTAAAACAACCCAAAATAAAAGTTGAACTGAAAGGCAAAACATTTTTGTATAGATATAAAAAATAATATGTAAATACCTTTTTTATAAATTTTTACATTCCCTCTGTTCTCAGCTGCATAAGAACTGGAGGGAGGAGAAGCAACAGCACACTAATCTTCCCAGTGAAAGGCTGTGCAATGGGGGGCGTGTCAGGACAAGTCTGATCATTGGAGGAGAGTACAGTGATTTCCCAGCATAGCTAGAGAACTGATCACGATGTGCTCTCCTGCTTAGTATGGTCAGTGTTTAATAGGAAAGCAAGGGGAAAAGCAGGAACACCAGGGATTTCACATAAAGGAAGCAATACAATGAGAACTGGATACTCCCCCATACAAATACATGGCACAGCAGGCACATATCAGGAATATTAAGTGTGGGGTAACAAATGTTTTATTATTGATTAATAAAAAAAGAAAATTACCAGTGTTTCAAGCAACCAATAAGAAGGTTGTGTATTTTTTCCAGTTCTGCATTGTAAATGTTAGCTGCAATTTGACTGGTTGCCGGGCTGCACTATTTAAAAGCGGCCTGCTGGACATTTTTTATTTTTTTTGCAATATGTAGCTTTTTCTGCTCAGGGCTTTCATCTATTCTCTTTTTCACACAGCTACTGACACTAATGCCCTCTTCCAAGAACTGCATGTGCCAACTTATTATTTCCAAATAGCTATTAAAATGTAATTTTATGGATTATTCCCACTGGAAATTCTTATGCCCCGTACACACGAGAGGGATTAAGTCTGACAGACCTCCAAAGGAGTTCCGCCGGAGTTCCGCCGGAGTTCCGACGGAGTTCTGGCGGACTTTTCGACCGAACGGACTTGACCACACACCATCACACCAAACTCCGACGGAGTCGAACGTGATGACGTACGACTGGATTCGACGTAGGAAGTTCCTAGACAGTAGCCAATAGCTGCCCTAGCGTCGGTTTTAGTCCGTCGGAGTAGCACACACACGAGCGGATTTTTCAAAGGGGACCGGGTCCGGCGGAGTTCCGTCGGGAAAATTTAAAGCATGCTTCATTTCTAAAGTCCGTCAGACTTTAGCTTCGCTAAAGTCCGTTGCAGCCCACACACGATCGGATAGTCCGCCGGACTCAGTCCGTCGGAGTTTGGATGTCGAAAAGTCCGCTCGTGTGTACGGGGCATTAGACTTTTGGTAACTACAAAGTGAGTGTTTGTCACACCTAAGTGTCTTTCATTTTAAATTATATTTTTATGAGATTATATCATTGCAAGTTTCAATGTTTGGCTATGGAGACATTTTAATAGTTTGTTTAGAAAAGTATGAGTAAATAAAGAGAATCCAAATATGCAGAAAAACGAATTCCCATTTATGAATGAGCGCAACGTGTTAGGTGGAAAGCAATGTTCTTTATAAAGCAGTTTTACATTTTTTGTTTGGTAGGCTTTTATTTTTTCACATTTCTTCATCGACCTGTTTCTTAAAAGCCTTATGACTATGTAAAGATTGTTTTGGCTTCATACTAACTATTTTGACATCTTATATAACAAGCGTTGTTGTGTTCAGTGAGTGAGCAGTGAGTGCAAACTAGCCCCTAAATCTACATATTCATCTACACGTTATATAATATATTATTACATTTACATCATCATATAGGGAACAAAATGGCTGCTAGTAAAATGGTAATTTGACAGGTTTTGTTAAACAACAATGGCAGGCCCCATAGATTTTATAGCAGCACTTTACATAAAAAAAACTCAGCCAAAAAGCCCAGAATGCTACTGTTACATAGTTACATAGTAGGTGAGGTTGAAAAAGACACAAGTTTATAAAGTCCAACCTATGTGTGTTAATTGTACTTTACTTGCCACTCTATAAACAATCATTGTGTCGTATTTTTATTTTGCCTCCATCTTCCGACCCCTTCCTAGTACACATTTTCTGTTGAAAATCCTAGCACCAGATGTTGCATGGGGCTGAAATCACCCTTGGCATCTTTAGATTCCATATTTTGACAGGTTGCATATTTTCCAGAACTTCTGAGGGACATGCTGATGAGGATATTTGCAGAAAAAAGGAGAAGGCATTGTTGGCTGGAGTAAATCGCTAGGGGAAAGTGATCAGTCTTGGTGTCGAAATTTTGCTGGTTTACTGAATTCTTTCATATCTGGAATATGCATGCAAGGGATCCCCTAGATCACATATTTTGAGGGCAGGCTTTAAATCTAGAAAGTTGTCTGCTGATTGTATTGTATAATGTAAGGTGTTTCCATCATCTCAGAAGAGTACCTTAAGCGGGGGAACAAGGTGGGGAACGGTTACAAGATAAACGTTTCCCTACATATCAAATTATTTATTCATGATAATGGTTTTACCCTAGGCCTTTTCTTCAGCTTTTACTTCTCCAGTTGCGTTTTATACCAGATCCCCTTAGTATTCAATTGTGTGGTGTGGATTAGACATTGAATCACTTCTCAAACTATATGTCAATTGGTTTCCAGTAGAGAGATTGAAATGATAGTGTTATTCTCTTCAAGTGTGAGGCAAAAAAGAACAAATATTTGAAATGTCCTACTAAAAGTGAATGGCATCTTAATTTTGCTCTCGTAGGAGGATCAGAAAAACAGATTACTTCACTTGGGATTGCAGTGTCATGTAATTAATGTCATTTACATGACGTTTATTGGGTGTTTGGATCAAGAAAGTCGTCCTTTGAAATCCATAATTGCCACTAGGTGTGTTTTGTTTCAGTATTCCAAGTAGGTTTCTGTTTATTGGGAGTGATCTAGCTCCTGGGCCACCATATGGACAACAGCTCTGCTCTACCAGATCAACTAGCTGCTGACAGTCAAATTAGTGCACTATCTGGTTGCCAAGGTCACTCGTTTCAAAAACCATGTCCCCTCCTGTGCCAAGTCATTTACTCATTGTCACAGGGGTTTGAACTACCCAGCATGAGTGCTGTCAGGTAAATGATGTGATGGGGGTTCGTTTGTCTATGTGCTGTATACAAAATGACAGCTGGGAAGCATTCTTCCCATTAGTAATACTTTCTTTCTATGACATGTAGGACTATGTTTGAAGAAAAAAAAAAAAACTATGTGAAAACATAAATAATTGTCCTCTTTTATTCAATTGTTTGTTAATATTGATTACATAATTTGATGATATATGTCATTTTCACTTTTGTAAATTACATTTGCAACAAAATGATAAAGTAAAAATACAAATTCTGAAATCATATAATCATTAAATAATACTACCAAGTAATATTGTAATGCCTATGTTCTTAAAGTTCAAGTAATTATAGCAAAAACACAATGCAATCCAGTTGTGTATAAATGATTACCCCATGACATGAATGCCTAAAGCGGAGTTCCACCCAAAAGTGGAATTTCCACTTTAAGTACTCCTTGCCCCCTTACATGCCACAATTGGCATGTTATTTTTTGGGCGGGTGGGTACCAGATTTGAGAGGGACTTCCTCTCCCACTTCCTCCTTCCATCTGCCTAGGCAACCCCTCCCTCCCTTCAATCTTCTGGGACACAACATAGGTCCTAGAAGATTGCCTGGCCACTGACAGACCGCAGTGCGACTCTTGCAAGCAAAGTGTCACAGCCAGGTATCCACGGTTTCAATGCCTTTGCTGCGGAGAGGTGGGGGGAGAGGAGCAAGGCATCAAGCAGCCACATCCATGGACCGTGGGACAGGTGAGTGTCTGTTTATTAAAAGTCAGCAGCTATACTTTTTGTAGCTGCTGACTTTTAATAAACTTAACGACCAGTGGAACTCTTCTCTAATATGCTGTTTTAAGTACATTAATCAGTCCTTATATTAGCTTTCCATATTTTCCTCACACTTGGAACCACATTAAGATGGGCCAGGAATGCAAATGAGGTTTATTGCATTGTAGAGTACTGTAAGTCTAACACTGGGTGCTTACTTACAGGAGCAGAAGCATAGGAATGGTCTTATCAGGATGCTGCAGCACATTTATTGTCCAAAAGGAAGGCAGAGTTTGGGGCAGTAAAGCAGAAACCATTTTTCTTAAAGACCCTTAGCATATGAGGGTCTACCATTATGCCAATTTTGGTTTAATGGAGGGTATCATGTCGAACCACTCACATAATACTTATATTTATAATAGTCAGACAGGATCTTTAATTCCTAAGGTTATGGTTTTCCCCTTTTTTTACATTAATTATAATAATATTTTTATTATTTTTCCCCACTTTTGTCATTTTGTCCCAGATATTCTATTATCTTTCTTTTTCCTGTTTTAGATAATACAGACCCATAGCACTAGTGATCTATTTGTCAACACAAAGTATATAGAAAGTAGAAAACAAGTTATTTGCAAAAAAAAATAAAAAATCTCTATCCATAAACCCGCTTCTAAAACATTAGAATAAATAATTGAAATGAGATAAGATGCACTGTCTATTTAGACTATGCACAGAAAACTGTTGATAATTTTTTTACAATACAAAGGCACAGATAAATATGTGGCCTGGACAGCAATTACACCACATAAGCCCCATAATGAAGCATGATTGCATATAGTACGAATTACAATTTCATAATCTAGGATGGTCTTAAAAGCTAGTGTGAATATGCCAGGCTACAGCGAATATGAAATGACAGACTGTATTACACGGTTGGCTTTCTGATTTTCTTAATTGTTTGTCTCTACTTTTCTGCTTGGCAAGGATTTGAAGTGAGAGCTACATAATGCAGTTCACATTTGTCTGGCTAATTAAGACCTGACAAATCATAGCATTGGCACATTACATGCTTCATCAGACAAAACCCTACTTTTCAAATATTAGTAGTAAATGGGCCTTCTATGGTTAGTCAACTAATTGCTCATTCACTTGACTTGCTTATCTGTATGAAGCATTATGAGAGGTAAATTTATGGGCAATAATATGATTATACACAAAAGGCATGATACTCCCAGGTCCACTGAAATGGTGATGTGAAGCTCCAAGCTGTAAGGATCTTTTCATCCAGCTGGGTAAACATGAAATTTACGTATTCTCTACAAAGTGTGAGATTAATGCCAGAGGCTCCATGTTGCTCTTTATTTTCATGATCCACTTTACTTTCTATATTTCCATAGAATTAAAACACTGCATTCGTAAATTCTACACAAAGAACCTCAGTTAAGTTAAAGTGGAGTCTTAGTTAATACAAATATACATTTATTGTAAATGTTACAGATAAGAGGCCTAAGCCCTTAAAATGTTTACATATTTCAGTGAGCTAACCAGCGTGCCTCTATATAGAGTATTGTTAGATTAATTAGATTTATTTTCATTCATCAAAGAGAGTTCAGCCTTCTTGCTGAGACATTTCTCTAGTGCACTACACTTCCTTTGGCTTTTAATCTGGTGAATGCATCTACTAGTGTTGTTAGAATACCCTCTGTGCTGCCTCATACACACTGGAAGCCTTTTATTAAAAAATGGCAGTACTAAGAAGGTTCTCACAGCTACCAATCAGATTTGGACATGCTTTGGCAGTTTCAATGGGTTGCTTGATGCAGCAAACCTTTCATGGCCAATTACATGTGCAATGGTATTGCAATGAATTCGGAGCTCAGGGTATCCTGGGAAATCTCAGGTAATTGGTCTCGTCCACTCACAGCAGTATAAAGATGCTAGAGTTGTGCAGTGGTCATAGCAGGCAACATCATTCAACATTCTAGTTAATGAAAATCCTGTCTATGGCAGGATATGCATGGGTAATTATTTATAAAGCTGGCTCTAATGGTAGATCTTTAGCTGGTAAAAATGAAAATCTAACAGCTGTAGATTTTTAAGCTGGAGACAGAGACTTTGTTTCGTCTGTGAATTGTACATTCAATGATTCTCCTTCCAAACTTTCTAAATTTTAGCAAAGTTTTCTATTAAGTGTTTGTAAGCCATGAGATATACAATATCTTTTTTTCTGTAATTAAGTACTCAATGAGTACCCTGTTTCAGAATTGTTAGAGAGTACCATATAACATGTTTTCTTTTCTTTGTAAACTAATTACTGATTCTGAATTAATGATACTACTTCATTTGTGCTCCAGATGTCCTTATGTCAGCTTTTATAGCTAGACTCCTTAAAGCACCCCTCTACTTTTGCTAATAATTACAGAACTTGCTGTAAAATATCATCTATTCAGCCTATAAACAACTCACAAGTAAAAAAATTTATGAGCATAAAGTTTGCACAGGTATGTCCCTAGAGACCCAGGCATTGCCCCTCTTCGGTGTCACCATCCTGTCCCTCGTACAGCATAGAGAAGGTGAACTCAAACTGTCAATCATAGCTGGCATATCAAAGACTCCTCTTCTCTTCTTGTGACAGTGACAGTTCCCTGACTTGTGTCAGTGCTCACTGCAGAAGCGGTATGCTAGATGGGTTAAAAGAAACATTAGCGCTTGCTGTTGACTTTTGAGAAAAAGTCTGAATTTGCATATCAGTAACAACTATCAATTTATGCTTTGTGGGGAAAAAAGATGAAACAGATGAACGAGTGTATTATAAAGGGAAGGCACTGTTTACATGTTCGGGGATGGAAAGCTTCAATTTAAAGATTGCTATTTATGTTGTACTCTCACAGTCCTAGAAGCTTTGTGGTGCATTGCTTACATATATTGTGGTTTACAAGTGTTATCTGCTTATAGCTCCATCTGACAAGCCAGTATAGTGACATGAAGGGATTTCCCCCAACCACAGATTCCTTGTAAATAACTGTGAGTCTGATCTTGATCCCACTTCCTTGGTAGACTAAATTCTGACACCTCAATTATAATGACAGTCATGCAGGTGTAGACATTTAAGTAGTCGTATTGGTATTTTCGCTTTGTACAATTCAGTATACTTTACTGTACTTTGCACTTTATGACTGTTCTTTGTGTTTACCGATATCACCTAAACTGGTTGCTAACAATTTAACATTTAAAAAGCAGGTGATGCCATAGGGAAAATGTGAAGTTGGGTTTTGCTCCTAAAAAATTGTAAAAGTCCATGAAAAAGCAAATTCTTCGTATTATTAGGGAGAAGGCTCAGAGTGATGGTAAATTTTAGTTGAGTGCAGATATCATCTTTAACCATTTGCTCATTGATTTTTACAATACCTTTGGACATTTAGCTGTAAAGGAAACCCCACATGAGAAGATTATACTTATTTTCTGACTTCCTTCTGAAATTGATATTTGCTGGCCTGTCACTTACCTGAAACAACTAGAAAATAAATTGCAGTCCTGATATGCATGCTTATTCTATGTCAAAGATGGACGGCAAACAATTCAAATAACATCCAGGCAACTAGTATTTTCAGATGGAGCTCAACATTGGCTACTTTTTTCTACCTTACATTTTTTATACAGGTTTTATAAGAGAATTTGTAGGCAGCAAGGGGTGAAATTTTATTTTGAAATTCCAGTTGCCTAAAGGTGTGGCTTCTTTTCAGAGGGATCTGACTTCATTGGATATCTATTCTAGGTCAGTAACTGTGAAAGTATTGAGTTTTAATGCCAGAAGTAGAATTCATGTAACATTTCCTTTACGTAGCTCAGGCATGTAGGGAGGAGGGCATGCTTAGCTAAGAAAGCCCCTCAATGTCCATGAAAACTCCTTGGATGTATGACATCATTTAGGCAGAAACCAGGAATCAAATAAAGAAATAAAATTTTTTTTTTTAAAAACAAGTAATTATAATATACCTTCAAATCCATTTACTAATGCTGGGCAGCATTTTAGTTACGCTTTAAGTTTTAACTTTTGTATTGATAACATAATTATATGAACATTTAGATTATAGACCATGTTATGTACATCCACAGAACTGAACAAATCATTTTTGATATTTTCCTGTTTCCAGATATGTATTATTTGCATTGGCCCGAATTTCTCTTTATCAGTTTGTCATTCTGAGAATCAACGATCCAATGAATCAGAAGACATCTTGCTTTAAACACCCATCTTTCACTTTTAATCACACATTCTGGGAATAAATTTACACCAGAAGGCAGCAGCTCCATTAAAAGAGCTGAAATGCTAGATGGAAATATTTTTGAAACAATCCGTTTTCAGATTTTGCCTACCTGGTGTAAATAAACAGCAATTTAATCAATTAACCACTTGCCGATATACGTCGGCAAAGTGGCACAGGTGCACAAAACAATGTGCCTGTACGTCGTTGCGTCATTGGTGGCTAGTGGGCAAGTGAGTGCGTGCGCCTGCCGCGCCCTGTGGGAACATGCCCGAGGGTCCCACGGACTCGATGTCCTCCGGTGGCCTGCGATCATGACACGGAGAGGCAGAATGGGGAGATGCCTATGTAAACAAGGCATTTCCCTGTTCTGCTAGAAACACGACAGGGATCTACTGCTCCCAGTGATCAGCAGCAGTGATCTCTGTCATGTTTTATTGAGCCCACCCCCCCTACAGTTAGAACACGCCCAGGGAACAAACTTAACCCCTTCATCGGCCCCTAGTGTTTAACCCCTTCCCTGCCAGTGACATTTACACAGTAATCAGTGCATTTTTATAGCACTGATCGGTGTATAAATGCCAATGGTCCCAAAATAGTATCAAAAGTGTTCAATCTGTTCGCTTCAATGTCGCAGTCATGATAAAAATCACAGATTGCCACCATTACTGATAAAAAAAAAAAAATGAATAATAAAAATGACAACAATCTATTCTCTATTTTGTAGACACGATAACTTTTGTGCAAACCAATCAATAAACGCTTATTGCAATTTTTTTTATACCAGAAATATGTAGAAGAATACATATTGGCCAAAAGAAATACCACCAAAAGAAAGCTCTATTTGTGAGAAAAAAATACATCAATTTTGTTAGGGTACAACATTGCACGACCGTGCAAACGTCCGTTAAAGCGACGCTGTGCCGTATTGCAAAAAAGGACTTGGTCAGGAAGGGGGTAAATCCTTCTGGGGCTGAAGTGGTTAATCTCAAAATCAAAAGCAAGTTAAGTATTTCTGTGGACAGATATCTACCAATGTTTGAGGAGTTTTACAGAGAAATTTCACGCTTCACTGGAAGTAATGAGCTTGTTTCCACAGTAAACATATATTGACTTTCTCTGTGTTTAACTGAACAGAAATAAATACTTGAAGTAAATGAAGAGTCTGTACTTAACTAAATGTCACCCTACTCAGTTTTATGGCATTGCAGTAGTCTAGCATGTTATGGGTAGAGCGATTCTTTCCCTCAGCATGGCTAACAGGCTCTGATTGAATTCACTTTTGTGGACTGGTGAATGCATTTACAAGGGAAGGCCTAAGACAGCCACAACAACCTTCAGTCCTAAGATAGCAGCTTTTTAGCCTTTTCTTTAATAGATCTTTCATTAAAAAAAAAAAAGCAAATATTTTCCTGACACCCCCCATTCCCTATGTAGGTACAATGGAAAAAAAAAGTGAAATGACCTAAAACCCTGATTTATGGCCTGTTCATCTAGGTGCCAATGCTCTAATTCAGCCTACCCCTGAGATCCCAATAATAGGAATATGCTCCAGAACAACGCAGAAGAACATTTTCCCAGGATCACACAGGAAGGTTCACATTACCGTAGAGAGTTTTATGAGCATTTACTTTACTTTATTCACTCCCCCATCTTATCTGCCAAAAATGCTTGTTAATTTTAGATATGGGGTAATATGCGATACTCCCTCTGCCTCCTCACAATGCAGAGCTTGGAGTGTGAGCATTCAATAACCAGGCCCAAGTGCTGTTTTGTTGCAACCAGTTGGAGAAGGGACCTAGTAAAATAAACAAAACTATCTTCAGATTAGAGAAAGGTATTAATCCGCAATAAACTTTGCTAAAAATCTTGCAACGTATATAGCTAACCGGTCTGATTTCTTTTTCTCAGTGAAAATACTGTAATGTGCTGTATAATATTAACGGTGACTACTTCTGTTCTTTAAGTATGTTATTTACATTTCAACTGCAAATGCCATTTTGGGTATTTGGTATTTCTTAAAATATAATCATATGTTTCTGACAGCTCGACTTTTTTGAAAGAAATGTTTCCCACTGGCTTTGCTCTAAACATTAGCTTCAACTTATACAAAAAGTGAAAAAAAAGCAGTAGTGGTGGCACATCGAAAACAAAAGAGTAAATTGCTTGACATTCTTCATGGTGACAAGACATTAAATCCCAACTCTTCCAGATCAACATGTAAATCATGGCATTTAGACAGTGTTAAAAGACAATTCCAAGTCAAACTAAAACCAAGAGTATAGAGAAGGTGGGATTACCTTCACCCCTGTTTAGTGATTTCTGACCCTTTCGTATACTAACATGGTGGGTTGCCACGTATTGCTACTGTATTGTACACTGTTGTTGCCATTTCTTGTTAGACTATAGATCAGGGGTAGGCAACCCGGGGCTCTCCAGCTGTTGCAGAACTACAAGTCCCATCATGCCTCTGGGAGTAATTGTAACTGCCAGCCTTGCAATGCCTCATGGGAAGTGTAGTTCCACAACAGCTGGAGGGCCCCAGGTTGCCTACCCCTCCTATAGATAATACAATCTTACAGCATAGTGCTTTTGGAACACCATTATAACTGATAAAGCAAATTGTATATCTGATCAATCAGAAACAAAAGGGACTCTGACTCCTGGTCCATATACTATTGGGAATACTGTATATAGAAATGGTTAGTATGATGTCAAGGATTTTAACTTAAAAAAAAAAAACTTTAATGTCCAGAAAAGAATGATGTATGTAAGGGAAAACTATGCTTGCTATAAATATTTCTGGACACGTAAAAATAAATTGAACATCATGGAAATATGTCAGATTGAAGGCCTTAAAGGAGAAATAGGGGCAAATCGCTTTTAGCCCTACTTCTCCTGTGGGTCAAAGGAGTGCACTTAGTTTGGTACTCCTGTAAACCCATTTTCAGGCAAAAGCAGGCTAGCATCCACTGTTGGCTGACGTCACTCAGCTGGTCCAGGATTTGTAGAGATCCCAAATGTTTCTCTGCTCACTGAAGACCGTGAACTGACCTGAGTGATCAGTGGTCTTTGATCACTCTGTTCTCAGTCTACAGGCGGTGCAGAACAGATGCAGCATTGGAGTGTTGATGCATCCACCTAGGTAAGTATGTATGTTTTTTTGTTTTAATCCCATACTTCTCTTTTAATGCATGAAAGAATGCATGTGAGGCACAGTTTATATGAAATTCTACATTTCTCCTGTAGACTGTAAGTTTTTTTTTTCTTATTTTGGGTAAAAGGATAGAAAAGTCCTTCAGTTGAAGAGGAGGCTCCTCTATGCTATGGTATCAACTGATGAGGTGCTCTTGAGCTGCTGGAGGTTTGCAGCTTTCTGTTTGTAATCTATTTTGTGAATTTAAAACCTCATTTAATAAGCAAAAAATATGTTTCTGAGAAAGGAATCGCATCACCTTAAACTGAACCGAATAGGAGCACAATCTACACAGCTGCTAGTAGGAATCTAAGTGGGGGAGTCTATGTGGAGCAGCAGCGGCTTAGTTGAAGGGGCTTTCTCCTGTTTTGCCAACAGTGTAAATTTAATTTAATTTACAGAACATATGGAATCTAGGGCCTGCACCTATATGAGCCAATTTCAGCAGGTTCATTCACCTGCTACTACCTCTTACACCTGCCTTAGCAACTGTCAGTCATCTCAGCTCCAGGAACCCCCTGAGATCCCGGTCCGGCCCCCTACACTCATCTGAGTAGTTTACTTAATGATGTTCTTTCCAGCTGTACCCACTATTTTATTTGAATAGAAAGTTAATAGCAAATATATATATGTATCCTCTGGCTTAAGAAAAATATTAAATGTTTCTCTAATTGGAACTGTTAGCAAGGTATGTGGTTACGGTAAGTTTGCGCTGTGGTCATAATCAAGTTGGTTTTCTGTGTTATTGCTTTCCCTCACATGTGACTATTGGTAAAGAAACACAGAATTTAGACAAACATAAACCTTGATTTAATACAGATTCATTCTGAATCGTCCCAACAGAATACTGTTTGCTCGGGGGCCAAACCAGAAAGCAATAATTCTGTCAATATAAAACCAGCATATTTGTTTTAATTGGTTTACAGTGTAAGTTTGTAAAATGAACACTAAATTATATTTTTTTATGTAGTTAAATATCCAGTAACTTAAGATTTTTTTTTTTTTATTACTCTCTTCGGCAAAGGAATTCTCTATGATAAAAATAGTCGGTACAGCATGCAAACTTGTTTGTGTAATTTCTAACAAATAGACTTCAGCAAATATAACTATCAAAAATAGATGCATTTTACTAACAGGATCTGATTCCCAAAGGAAGCTAAAAGTAGACAAGATAATCAAAATCATCTTGCTTCCTACAAGCTTAATTGAGCAAGGGGTAGTGATAGCAAAGATCAGCAAATTAAAATGGGGGAGGGGGGGTGATTATACTGACAGGCCATTTAAAAATGGCCTTTTGTTTTTGCTGGTCATAAGACAGTGAAGCTCTTAGGTAAAAGACACAGAGCCAATTGGAGTTGCTCTGTGCCTTATGATGGCTAAAGTGGACAATTACATAACAAATTGGAAAGATTGGGGCCGCTTTGAACTGTGGCTGCAGTGCTCCCCTCTCTCCAGGAGACCTCTGTGTCTTAGAGCTGACTCTGAAATTTTCGGCCATGCTGTGACAAAGGTCCTGCCCTCCTCCTAGACCAGCTTGTGTGATAGACAGAACACTGCGTCTATCACACGAGCTGGTCTAGGAGGAGGGCAGGACTTTTGTCACAGCGCGGCCGACCATTTCAGACTGAGCTCCGAGATACAGAGGGAGATGCCCGCTGTGCAATCCAGGTACTGACTCCTGAGACTTCATGAATGGGCACAGTCACTACTAGTGAGGCTGCAATAAGGGGCACATTGAGGCTGCAATGACAGGCACAGTGAGGCGGCAATGATGGGCGTGAGGCTACAATGATGGGCACGGTGAGGCTGTGGTGATGGGCACAGTGAGGCTACAATTATGGGTATGGTAAGGCTGCAATGATGGGTGTGGTGAGGCTGTGGTGATGGGCACAGTCTGGCTACAATGATGGGCACAGTAAGGCTGCAATGATGGGCATGGTGAGGCTGCGGTGATGGGCACGGTGAGGCTGCGGTGATGAGCACAGTGAGGCTACAATGATGGGCGTGGTAAGGCTGCAGCAATGGGAACAGTGAGGCTACAATGATGGGCATGGGGAGGCTGTGGTGATGGGCACAGTGAGGCTACAAAGATGGGCGCGGTAAGGCTGCAGTAATGGGAACAGTGAGGCTGCAGTAATGGGCACATGAGGCTACAATGATGGGCACGGTAAGGCTGCAATGATGGGCATGGTGAGACTGCAATGATGGGCTTGGTGAGGCTGCAATGATGGGCAGGGTGAGGCTACAATGATGGGCATGGTGAGGCTACAATGATGGGCATGGTGAGGCTGCAATGATGGACAGTGAGGCTGCATTGATGGCCACAGTGACACCGGCAGCCTCTGTGTTGTCCGTGCCTCACCGCATCCTGAAAATTTACCAGTAGCTGCTGCATTTCCCACCCTAGGCTTATACATGAGTCAATAAGTTTTCCCATTTTTTTGTGGTAAAAATAGGTGCCTCTGCTTATATTCAGGTCGACTTATACTCAAGTATATATGGTAAATCTAAAATTGCCCTTCTTCCTTCTTTGCCAATAATGGTCACATGTATCATACAGAGGTGACATTTCTTTTATTTTTCAGGACCAAAAAATGATACAGTGCATGAATTTGTGCACCCAAAGATCTGTGGTCTAAAGGAGCATACAATTGAAATCTAGCCATTGTATTTGCACAAGGCACATTCATTCGATTGTAATCTCACATGATGTACATAATATAATGTAATGTGTAGAATTCCTTTACACAGTTTAAACAGTTCCAAATATATCAGAGCTATGTACATACAGTATATTTTAATAATGAGGTATAGCGTTACTCACATCCTATCTTAAAAAAAAAAAAAAATATTAATATAATATATAAAATAATAATAAAATAATCTCCAAAGTACAGAGAGTAGCTGCTGCAACTAGAGTTGTTGGTGACTTTGCTGGATGTACTTTGAGCAATTTTAATAGGAAGTAAGAGTTTCCAAGCATCAGACCTGCTAAAATAACATGTGACATCCTGCCATCCATACAGCTGCTGCAGTCAATCTAGAGCTGCCACTTAGTTCTGTAATCAGCAGCTGAACCTTCCCCCAACCAAGCCTAACACACACATCCTTCACAGGCTTGCTCATTCTTTAGCTGCCTTTGCACTTTACAATTGCTGTTTACTCTTACATGAAAGGGACAATTTTTGTTATTGACCCAATCCTTGTATTCTTTTTCCTGCCTTGCATTTATACTATTTTGGTTTGTCATGCTATTTTTACAAGACATTCATTGCGCTTCTAAACGAGTATATGATTAGCCATATGAAGCATCTTTTTCGACTCACAGGCATTTGAGAGTTATGCATTCTGATTGTCATACAAAGGATCCTCTGTTACTGTGCTGTGGTGTGTTCAGTTGATATCCCTGCATGTCCAAAGTCATTTACCATCATACATCTATTATTTATATATATATATATATATATATATATATATATATATATATATATATATATATATATATATATATATATATATATATATGTATATATATATATATATATATATATATATATATATATATATATATATATATATATATAGTATCTCACAAAAGTGAGTACACCCCTCACATTTTTGTAAATATTTTATTTTATCTTTTCATTTGACAACACTGAATAAATTACACTTTGCTATTGCTTGGCAATTTAAACAAGTGAGTGTACAGCTTGTATAACAGTGTAAATTTGCTGTTCCCTCAAAATACTTCATCACACGGCCATTAATGTCTAAACCGCTGGCAACAAAAGTGAGTACACCCCTAAGTGAAAATGTCCAAATTGGGCCCAATTAGCCATTTTCCCTTCCCGTTGTCATGTGACTCGTCTGTGTTACAAGGTCTCAGGTGTGAATGGGAAGCGGGTGTGTTTAATTTGGTGTTATCGCTCTTACTCTCTCATACTTATCACTGGAAGTTCAACATGGCAACTCATGTCAAAGAACCCTCTGAGGATCTGAAAATGAATTGTTGCTCTTCATAAAGATGGCCTATGTTATAAGAAGATTGGCAAGACCCTGAAACTGAGCTGCAGCATGGTGGCCAAGATCATACAGCCGTTTAACCGGACCGGTTCCACTCAGAACAGGCCTCGCCATGATCACCCAAAGAAGTTGAGTGTGCGTGCTCAGTGTTATATGCAGAGGTAAATAGACACATGAGTATTGCCAGCATGGCTGCAGAGGTTGAAGGGGTGGGGGGTCAGCCTGTCAGTGCTCAGACCATACACTGCATCAAATTGGTCTGCATGGCTGTGGTCCCAGAACGAAGCCTCTTCTAAAGATGATGCACAAGAAAACACGCAAACAGTTTGCTGAAGACAAGCACACTAAGATCATGGATACTGGAACCATGTCCTGTGGTCTGATGAGACCAAGATAAACTTATTTGGTTCAGATGGGGTCAAGCGCATGTGGCAGCAACCAGGTGAGGAGTACAAAGAGAAATGTGTCTTGCCTACAGTCAAGCATGGTGGTTGGAGTGTCATGGTCTGGGGCTGCATGAGTGCTGACGGCGCTGGGGAGTTACAGTTCATTGAGGGAACCATGAATGCCAACATGTACTGTGACATACTGAAGCAGAGCATGATCCCCTCCATTTGGAGACTGGGCCGCTGGGCAGTATTCAAACATGACAAAGACCCCAAACACACCTCCAAGATGACCACTGCCTTGCTAAAGAAGCTGAGGGTAAAGGTGATGGATTGGCCAAGCATGTCAACAGATCTAAGCCCTATTGAGCATCTGTGGGGCATCCTCAAATGGAAGGGGGAGGAGCGCAAGATCTCTAACATCCACCAGCTCTGTGATGTCATCATGGAGGAGCGGAAGATGACTCCGTGGCAACCTGTGAAGCCCTGGTGAACTCCACGCCCAAGAGGGTTAAGGCAGTGCTGGAAAATAATGGAGGTCACACAAAATATTGACACTTTGGGCCCAATTTGGACATTTTCACTTAGGGGTGTACTCACTTTTGTTTCCAGTGGTTTAGACATTAATGGCTGTGTGTTGAGTTATTTTGAGGGGACAGCAAATTTATACTGTTATACAAGCTGTACACTCACTGCTTTACATTGTGGCAAAGTGTAATTTCTACAGTGTTGTCACATGAAAAGATAATAAAATATTTACAAAAATGTGAGGGGTGTAGTCACTTTTGTGAGATACTGTGTATATATATATATATATATATATATATATATATATATTTTTTTTTTTTTTTTTTTAATAATCAGCTACTTAATGCGGAGGTCCGCCCACCCCGGCAAAAAAAAACCAGAAGCTACACATATTGCAGCTGATGGCTTTCTATAATAGGACACTAACCTGTCCTGGAGTCCAGCGATGTTGGCACTGCAGCTGACGTTTCCATTGCTGCTGCTGCCATTGCGGGTAAGGGAACCCGGCAGTGTAGCCTTACGACTTCACGCCGGGAATCCTACTGTGCATGTGTGAGGCTCCGCTCTTCTCTCCTACTGGCACGGCAACAGGGGGAAGAGAAGGGAGCTGAGCCATGACGTCAATATCCATGGCTGTGGCTCCCGGAAATGGGACAGGATACCTGTCAAACACAGGTATCCTGTTCCCCCATCCCCCGTGAAAGTTGGCACCAGAGGGTGGGAACAAATGAGCGGAAGTTCTACTTTTGGGTGGAACGCCGCTTTAAGTGCTGTCTTGGATGATTGAGGCCACTCCATGTAGAAGTGGAGGTCCTTATCGCTAAGACCACATTGTACATAAGAGCAGAGCCTTTCTCACTGCTGTTTTCAATACTTGGCAGATTTTGGGTCAACCAGGGGGGACCAATGTGTAAAATAGATTTTTAACTACAGCTCTCAGATCAAAGGACATTTTAGAACTGCAGTATCTCCACAAATGCATGGCTTCCATTCCCTGAAATTCTGTTCCTAGTATCTATGCTATAACATTTGTCATCTATAGGATATTTTTTACCCATCACAGTAATTCAGGGTTAAGAATTGTTTGGTTTGTTACTATTCCTAAACAGATCAAGAGCAGAATATTCAGACAAGAATTTCCCCAAAATGCAATAAATATATACATAAGCATGCTATCAATATTTGATTATATACTGTAATAAAAATGTAGTACCTGATGAGATCTACCCAAGTCCTTGATTTGCCAATGAACTTCCCTGGCAAACCTGACAACCCTGAAATTCTGTTCCTAGTATCTATGCTATAACATTTGCCATCTATAGGATAGTTTTACCCATCACAGTAATTCAGGGTTAAGAATTGTTTGGTTTGTTACTATTCCTAAACAGATCAAGAGCCTAGACCTTGAGGACATTTAGAAAATAACTTTTCCGAAATGCAATAAATATATACTTGAGCATGATATCAGTATTTGAAAATATACTGTAATAAAAATGTAGTACCTGCTGAGATATACCCAAGTCCTCAATATGCCAATGATCTTTCCTGACAAACCTGACACCCTGAAAAGGCACTGCTGGCAGTTATGTAAGTTTTGGCAAGTCCATCTCTAAATTGTGGTATTTCCAGGGAATGACATGGACTCCAAAAATGGTATTCTTACAGAAATGGATATTTTTAAATATTAATTGCTCTTCATGGACTTCTCTTTTAAAGAATCATTGCCAATTCTTCTGATTTAGAATCATGGTACAATTAGAATGGGTACCATGAGGCATCAGCAGAGACCTCTGGCTATGTTGGAAGGATGTTTCACCAGTGGGTCTAAGTTCTTGTTTCCACCAGACATACATATATATAGGGGTGGCTATTGGGCGCACACACATATATTTTTAAAAGTATTTTTACATGTTTGGCTTCATGAGCTCGCATGGTTGGCCTGCTCTACCTTATGTAGTATGTTGTGTATAATATAGATTGATTGATTGATTAATTGATACCTGTTGCTGTGTATTCTCAGACTGTCATTGTTCTTTGCACTAATAAGCACAATCATCTTCCATTTTGTTTGGCAGAATAAATTGCCTGTTTTGCCCATTTACAGCCAATGAGATCTTAGCTATCATTTCCCAGACAACTAGCTGTAATCGGATTCATTGCTATAGGCAACCAATGTATTTTTCTATCCAGTAATAGATGATAGATGTACTTTTAGTTGCCTGCAATAATAATAAAAAACTATGAAACAATGGATATACCAGTCAAATAAATATATCAGCAGGGAATATAAAATATGTTTAGTACAATGAATTCCCCTTAACGATACTCAGGAGAGCAGTTGAAAGAGGTAAATGTTCTCCTAACCGGAACCCTTATTTCCAACAGCCCCACGTAACATGTTCCGCTCTTCACATTGCGGCTACAGTTTCTGTGCGTTTTGTTCTTTATTTAGCATTTGTTACATTTTCAGACATAAGAGCCCCCGTTCTGTGTTTTAAATCCCAAGACAAAAGACGCTAGTGAAAAAGGACCTCAGGTCCTTTTCTCTTCAAAGTATTTTTTTATCTTACAGATTCTGTGTAAAATAAAAGCCAGAGGAAAGTTGGCTTTTTTTATTTTTTGTTTCTATATGGTCTTATTACTTTTCCATCCTATAAAGTTTCATATTGTATAAATGGTTTAACACAGATATCTGATCGTGGAGTTTAATTTCTTTGGATTTCACATCGCTGCTGATGTCTTATTAAACAGAACCCCTTGGGTATATTTCTAATATGTTTCTAACATTTAACAAATGTTACAGTAACTTGTTCGTTTAGGCCTTATGCACACAGGGCACTTGCCCAGCGCTCCTAAACACCTTTCCTCCTGGCAGCAGAATTTTGGCAGAAGAAAGGGCTTGAAACGAGCAAACGTATATGAACGCGCATGAAACATTTAGGCGCATTTAAGCATATCAAGCATTTAGACATGAATTCATTTTATTGCCCAGAAATGAAATAACGCTGAAGCACTTGACATGCCTAGAGTAAATGCATGTTTACATACATTTACATGCGTTTACCTGCATTAGGCATTTTTCCTTCCAAAACTCTGCTTCTCCTGGACTTGCTGGCAATGTTTTTTTTCTGCGTCTAAATGCCTATGTGTGCATGGACACATAGGGGTTGATTTACTAAAGGAAATAGACTGTGAATTCTGCAAGTGCAGTTGCTCCAGAGCTTAGTAAATGAGCAGAAGCTCTGCGGACTTCCATCATCCAATCATATGCAAGTAAAAATGCATTTTTTTTTTTTTTCCTTGCACGAGATTGGACATTCTTTGCAAAGTGAAGCTTTACCTCGTTTACTAAGTTCTGGAGCAACTGCACTTGGAGAGACTTTGAAAAGTGCACATTCTATTTGCCTTTAGTAAATCAACCCCGTAGGTTAACATGGAGGGATGTTTAAAGGCAGGGGGAAAAAAAAAGATACCCCTAAAAGCAGCATTTTTAACCTTAAGTGTGCATGAGACCTTATAGTCCAATGATGGCGAATCTTGGCACCCCAGATGTTTTGGAACTACATTTCCCATGATTCTCATGCACTCTGCAGTGTAGGTGAGCATCATGGGAAATGTAGTTCCAAAACATCTGGGGAGCCAAGGTTCACTGTTATAGTCATTTAGGGCTGACTTGTGTTAACCAGTGGCAAATGTTTTACATGGAATAGAGCATCGCTGTTGCAGGGATTTATTACATTTTTTTTCTTCTTCTTAATTTGTTCTTCTTTACAATTTATTATTTCATGATATTTCAGAATGTCTTCATTTCTGTATGTATTACCTGTATATTTAGGTGCACCCAGTTTTTAATCAAGACTAAAGTCTGTGGGTATATCTATTTATGCCTTACAATGTTTATTCTCCTAACTGTATACTTACTTCCAAAGCAAACTCAGGGAGTGAGATAGTATACAAATAGACCAACTATTATTTTCCTTTTAAAGGTTAAATCCTTGCAAACTGCTAAGGACATAGAAAAATATACAAGAATTGTTGACCGTTCACTTGCCAAATAATTTTATAATGGCGTTCAGTCAATCTTGTAATCCAGGCATCCACAGCAATGTAAGGATGGTGACCTCACTTTTCTCTACTGCTGCAATAAGCAATGCAGCTTGGTCACCCCTCCTGATGGACTGCACTGTACACAGAGCTCTGATTGGCTCATAGTTCTCCTCCTCCCCCTATCAGCCCCACTGTGAAGAGCTTTAGAAGAGACTGATAACAAAACAAATTCAAGCACTTGAATACATGAAAGTGGTTATAAACCGTTACATATACCCAGTGAAGTGACTGGCCTGAGGTGGTACACAGAGATTAAACAAATCCTTCTGCATCAGTTGTACCTGTTTATCTACGGATGTCTTTTTACTACATCCATTCAAAGTACAGAATTTACCCAGGATCTCTTAGCTCTGAAAAGCAGGGGGTGGAGAGCTGAAGTTAGGCGAGGGAGGAGAGCTCTGGGAGCTGATTGGAAGGAAAGGACACCCCCCCCCCATTCACACAGCTCACAGGAACAGAGCAGAGACTGTCAATCAGCTGGAAATCCCTCCATGTCACCATTTTTGTCACCATTTTTCTCTTGGTGTCAGAAAACCTTGTGAGAAGTGATTCATGCTGATAGGAGGGGAACAATGAAGTGGACAGAAATTACACTTAGTGCTCTGTAGACAAGTACAAACTATAGAGAGATATGCTTTGTTCATATTTCATGTCTGAGGTCTACAACCACTTTAAATTATTTTTGTGATTACATAACTAGATTGCATTTTTATACTTGCCTGGAGTTTAAATTTAAAGCCTAACTACAGCATGAATTTTGTTTTTAGTTATGTATAAAGTAGGGAAGAGTTAAGTATTTCTCCATACAAGAAGAAGTAAATGCAGGACATGAACGTAAAAACATTAAGAACAATAAGCACATTGTTAAATCCCCTAACCCTTACCCACTCTTTTCTGTGTCTCTTGTGGAGAGATTTCCCTGTCCTGACAGGAATAGAAGGGAAATTTCCCAATAGGGACAAAGATGACAAATAAAAAATTGACAGAGGCTCTAACCCTTCCAAGTTACATCAAAAACAAAGGGTGCTTTAGTTGTGCTTTAGCTCATTCTTGGGTAATTTGTTTTGTTGCATTTACAAAAAAATTGTTTTCGATACCCCGTCTATATACTTTGAGGAACTATTAAATCTTAGCACACATGCCCAACAACTATCTGCTGGGACTTGTAAAGCCTGGGCTTACGTGTCAGAGCAACTAGAGAAAAAGTGTTTTAGCAGCAACTCTGCCAGTTTTTAATAAGCTGCTCCCTGAAGTTCCCAAGGTGAGAGAAGAAGTGCTGGGATGTTTTAGCTCATAGGACATTGGCTACACACAAAGAGACCTTTACATTGGCTTAGAACATATTTTCTCTAGCTTGCCGCTTGACAGACACAGCAAATCTTAATGGAAGCACCAGCTCACCATATAATGCGGGGAAAGATCTCCAGGAACAGAACTGATGACATCTCTTTTTTTAGAGAATTTTTCATACTTTTGAGCGGCCACTAATCAGGCCCCCCATATTCACCTGGGCCTACAGGCCTGGTTGTTATAATGACCCCTGATGCTGTGTCACTGCCATCTACTTACATTTTACTTACCTACATCATGTACATAAAACAGAATCTTGGGACACTGGTGGAAATGAGAGTCCTTAGGTTGTCATCGTAATGGCTGGGTTTTGGCTTCCAACACCAATTAGCATTCTGAAATGTACTCATGACCTCTCTTACTATTGTATGTGACCATGCATCATGTTTTGCCAGGTATCCATAATTAATCACTGAGCAGACATGCCCAGGGTTACCCTAATCTAAGCACAGGCTGGACCTGGTGTAGTCATTGACATAAAAATTGTTGTCTAGTTTGCCACATATAATAGATCTAAATGTAAATCTATGGGTACAATAATGTATTACTACAGGTATCCGATACACCTATTCCACATCCACATAGCATCCTTGGGATAGCAACTATGAAGCCTCATACCCCACAGTTAGGATAGCTAAACTCTTAACAAATCCTCAAATCCAGGTATTGGCAAATGTAAGCTTTTACAGTTTTAGTTAATTCATTTCTAACTGCTGATGAAGTATAAATGTATCATTCACAGGCCTAACCTTCATGCCCACTAGACAACTGGTGAGAGACGGGAGTTGTACCAGAATCTGTATGACATCTGTGACACCTTTCTGTCTTTAGGTTAAGTAGCTGATTGGATGTTTATAACATGTATTGGAATGGGCCAGCTGCTACCTTTATTGTCTCTAGTCAAGGAATGATTATCATGACCCTGGGGGGAAAAAAAGTTGAAGGTGGGAAGCATAAGTGAAGTCATTGTGGAGAGGAAGAAGTTACTCTTTTCCTGTTTTGACAGGAAATGGAGACAAATGTGCTTCCTGACCATTTTCTCATTAGAGAATTTTCTTTTTATTGACCTTAAGGTTACACACATTTCAGAATAATGAGATCTGCTAGGATTGTTTTCAGTCTATATATTTACATGTCAGTTTGTCAGATTTCAGAAAGGTTGACTTTAAATAAAGGATTTAATATTCTTTACTCATATTTTTTATATTTTATTATAAATGAAGGTATATGTTTATAGAAGCGGTGCTGTCTAAAATCCAGAAACACTGATACTGGAAGTAGGGGGGCACTAGAAGACCTTTTGGGGCCACACCAGTGATCACCTTTGTAATTTACTAGGTACAAGAAGTAATATAAGAGAATGCATCACAATGTCCATGCTTTGTTAAAAAAGTCCCTATTGAATTGACAGGATGCATGTGGCTGGCTTATCTGGGGTCAGATAATGGTTCTAATGGACTATAATAAATAGTACATGGTCACAGTTGCATTGTATTAATGCTAGGCTTCATTAATTAACGCCGTATAAAAAAAACACTGTTGAATCATAGCCCAACTCAATGCATACACAGTAATGTGTAATTAGTTGTAACAGTCAAACAGAAATAGTTTGTCTGGTTACATGAATAAACTGATTACCAATTTATTATATAACACTTCTTTCTGTGTCATAAGGTTAAATATTTTGCTGGTACCTAATAAGAAATATGAATTGTAGTTAGCAGCATTACTAATGATACAAGTCTTATTCTTATATGATATTGTGTCTCAAAGACATGTAATGTGCTACAAATCGGAGCAATCAACCAAATATTCAGGTTTTTTTTTTGAGTTAATATAATTTGACACATTTTTTCTGATTTATTGTTGATTGCTATGGGTACTTGTTCATCATAGCTGTCTTCTATGAAAAATAAACTTTAACGCTACATGAGTTTTATTTATGAACATATGAAAAAAAAAAAAATATATATATATATATATATATATATATGATAGATATATAAGACATATATATATATTATATATATATATATATATATATATATATATATATATATATATATATATATATATAATATATATATATTAGATATATTCTAAGAATGTAGCTTAGGAATATCAAATCAAATTTCTGGGTATGTGTGTGTGTGTGTGTGTATTTATATATAATATATATATATATATATATATATATATATATATATATATATATATATATATACTTATTTATTTATTTAAACAGCTGCATAGTTGTAGCTATATATATCTATATCTATATATATCCATATATATCTATCTATCTATATATATCTAGCTATATATATATATGTATAAAGATATATATATATATATATATATATATATATATATGTCTATACAGTATATAGCTACAGCTATGCAGCTATTTAAATTATATATATATATATATATATATATATATAGATATATATATATATATATATATATATATATATATATATACATACAATATACAGTATATTTATACACACACACACATACCCAGGATTAAAGGTTTTCTGGTTGAGGTGTGATGGAAAATTCCACAGTAGATTCAGAGGATCTTCCTCTCTCCAGTAGCTGCAGCACAACCTACATGTGCGAGTGTGTCTCACCAATTACTGGCATGCTTCATTTCTTTCCACCTTCCTGTAGAGCACCCACAGAGAAAATTTCCATCTTTCTGCTATTATGAGGATCTGTGCAAGAGGCTAGAAGAGAGAACCGCACTGTATTAGTTAGAGGTGTTAATACATTATCATCTTTCTTTTTTTCTAATTAATCATTTATGTTGGGAAGTCATAAATGATTACTGGATGGAAAGTGTAAGTGAAAGTGTAGTAGTTCGGTATAATTTAATAATATAATACATTGAAGTACAGTATGTAACTGTGCATATACTGGATCGGGGGAAAGTGGGAACACATGTTATAAAAGCATATACAGGGACACAAGTTGATGTTATAAAGCTTGTTTAAGAGTAAACATAATGCTTACGGTATTTATTTTATTATTTAAAATTGCAATGACATATTTTAAAGTACTTTACAGAGCGTATAGACCAGTCTTTCTCAACATTTTTCATATGAAGGAACTTATGAAATACATTTAGGGAACCCCTTATAATTATTATATCTACATCTTACATGTGAACAATGGAATACTTAAAAGGAAATGTGACATTTCATGCCCAGGGCTGCTCTATATAACAAACTTAGTTTTAGCAATAATAATGAAATAAAACCAATACTAGTAATGGCCTGAAAGAAATGCAGAGAAACCAAACTGTAGTGTTCCCTCACATGGTGATAAGTAAAGTGCCCCTTACATTGGTGGCTAGTGAAGAAGGGCCCCTTTAGTTCTGTGGTCAGTGGGAAAAAGACTGACTTATATGGGTAATCAGTAGGAGAAGCAACCCTTTACACTGGGGTCAATAGGAGACGGGACCTAATGCACAATTGGTGAGCGAGAAGAATTCTCCTTACACGTGTGGTCAGTGGGAGCAATGCTTCTTACATTTGTTGTATTTGGTAAGAATAACCCCCCTTACTGATAGCTAAAAAGATCATTGGCATCAGTAGTTACTGTTCTGAGAGGCTGAAGTTGCTAATTTTTCAAGTAACCTCTAGCTGGAGAAAGGCTGGTATACTGTAGATTATTGTCATCAGGTCCTGCCCATAAAGAACTTTCAGTTCAGTGCTGGTACTGTTGAAATTCACACAAACACACACTACAGAAAACCTGGGTAGAAATAACCAAATAATCTACCAATGTGTTCTTGTATTGTTGGAGTAAAAAGGGCACATATGTGAGATCCTAGCAAAACTGTAGAGTACATAGAAATTACATGCAGATAGTGGCCCCGATAAAAATGGATCACATAGCAGTTGTTACAAGGCACGCATTCTAACCATGTAGACACTGTGTCATTCCAACATTGTTATAAAACTTCCTACATCCATTTAAGGAGAGTTATCTGTTTTGCCAATTATTAGACAGTAATATGAATTTTGGATGCATATATTGTGGTTGCAAAAGTAAAACCAGGGTTTCTGCATTTTGCTTGTGTGAGACCTGTTTGACCTTCCTAGTCATGGTAAAATGTCACCACAGGGGATCCTCTAGTGGCCATTTCAAGTCTGATTGGGTGAGGCAGATAAACACCCACTGCCTGGGATATTGAAGAGATCTGAGTCGTTATTCCCACCTTGAGCCTTACCAATGAGTCTCAGTCCAGCATTGTTTCTGTTTAGTTTTGAATAACATGAAGAAAGAATCCTTGAAAGAGAAGTATACAAGACCATATAGAAAGTGATGAGGTTATTGTTTTTCTTCCTTCTGTACACCACTGAAAGGCTCAAGCAAAGGTTGCGTTTTACCAACAATGCTAGCATGACGTACTAAATGACATTTGTTTTGACTCAAAATCATTAGAATTAAACCAGTGCACAACCAAAAAGTTCACGTCTTCCCAGAACAATACACCAGGAAGAGCAGATGATGATGTTTTTGTTGAAGGAAGTGAAGCTACCAGGGCTACATAGGCAGTATTTTTAGATTCACAAGTAAACAATACATTTGATTCCATTGTAATTGTGGACTAATTTATCTTCATCATAAAGGAACTAAATATAGAAAGTGAAAATATCTATGTATGGAAAGGCAAATCTGATGTACAAGGCCGATTTACTACTGCTTTCTGCTTTCTTACGTCCTGAGTTTTGTCTAAAGGCAGTTTTAGATTTTTTATTGAGTGTGAAATGCTAATTTTATACAACAGAGTTCAGTTTTCTATTTCTTTAAACAAATCTGTTTGGGAAAAATGACCTATGTATCCAGGGCTAACTTCTTTTTTAAAACTCATCTTGACTAGCAGATATACTGATCTGCTGGCTTTAGTACTTTACTAATTGAATCACATATGTAGATTGGTCAGACTACAACCAAATCCTGGTCTGTATACATGTTGCAGACAATTAATAATCAAACTATGATCTGCAATGGCAGCCCAGGCAATTATTTTTATTATAGCTTTTCTTTAAAGTGTATGTCCAGACAAATTTATTTTTTTAAATTTGGATAGAAGGTATCAGAATTATAATCTCTGTTGAGTTTTTGTAGTCATTTGGGCCTTCTTTGGAAAGATTTCACAAGACAGTAAGTGAAAAAGGAAAACTTCCAACTAGAAGAAAGGAAGTTTGTTTGTTTTTTTCTTTTTTAATAAAGTGTAATACTAGAACCTCATTCAAACTTTTACTTCTGTCTGTATGCCTGTTGAAGATTTCCTCTTACTTCCTATCTGTTAAAAATATTGTTACTTCTCTAACGAAGCCCCAGATAGGAAAAAAAAATTCCACAGGGGCTCTGTAACTTCCCCACACTATCTAAAACAAGCACAAAAAAGTTTTGTTAGGGCATATGCTTTAAATAGAATATGTGGCATCATGTGTAGCAAGGTCATAGAGCTGTTGGCAACAAAAATAATTTACTGGTTGCTTTTACTTTTTTGGAACTTAACTTATCACCCTCATTCTCTTGCCAGTGCCAACACCTTCAACTGGCCCTCTTCCAGGTTCAGGAACCATCTCACTTGGCATGGTCTTCAACCATCTTACTTGGCTAGGCCAAATGTATATGGCATGAAGGGGCATGGGAGTTCAATCATTCCAGTCTCAAGGTGTACTGAGAATGTACAGCTCTATGTGCTTTCTAACAGATCTAACCTTCTTACTTTGGCAGTTGTATAACCACCTTGGCCAAGTCTTCAACCATTTTACTTGGCCAAGTCTTCAACCAACTTGCTTGACCAGGTCTTTAACCATCTTACTTGGCCAGGCTGAAATGATGTAACTCCCACACATGTTTATGGGATTTCAATCATTCTATTCTCAAGGTGTGCTGAGGATGTACAACTCCGTGTGCATTCTAATAGGTCTAACCATCTTACTTGGGCAGTTCTATAACCATCTTGACCAAGTCTTCAAGCATCTTACTTGGCCAAGTCTTCAACCATCTTGCTTGATCAGGTCTTCCTTGAATAGGCCAAATGTATATGACATGCAGGTGTATGGAAGTTCAATCATTCCAGTCTCAAGGTGTGCCGAGAATGTACAGCTCTGTGTGCATTCTAACAGATCTAATATCTTACTTGGGCAGTTCTCTAACCATCTTGGCCAAGTCTTCAACCATCTTGCAGGTTGCAATGATGTAACTCCCACACATGTTTAAGGGAGTTGAATCATTCCAATCTCAAGGTGTTCTGAGAATGTACAGCTCCGTGTACATTCTAACAGATCTAACCATGTTACTAGTGCAGTTATTCAATCGTCTTACTTGGCCAGGTCTTCAATCATCGTACTTGGCCAGGCTGAAATGGTATAGCTCCTACACATGTTCATGGGAGTTCAATCATTCCAGCCTCAAGGTGTGTTGAGATTGTACAGCTCTGTGTACATTCCATCAAATATTGCAAACAGGCAGGTACTTTTATTGAGCAGAGACATAGCATGTCACCTCTACTATAAAAATCATACCTGCTCTTTTTTTTTTAAATACAGTTTAGTTCCACTTTTTATTATGTGCGAAGATTACCTACCCAGAAGATAACATATATTATATAAGAAAAATACGCTTTTATTCCAATGGATTCCAAAATTACTCAAAATAATGTTTTTTATTCTTGCAAACCATTGATTGATTATAGATGACATGATATATCAGCATCCATCTGGAAGGCATATAAAAGAAGTAAAGGTTTTCTGAAAAACTGTGCTGTCCTTTTAGGAATGTACACAGTCCCATTTTTTTACTAAGGCTGTGCAGCGTGAAAGTGTATTAACCTGTGTAGATCTCGTCTTCTTAAATCTGATGACAGTAAACCAAAATTTGCTTTGTTGCTATTGGTTATTGCTCGTTACTCATATTTTCTCTCTTTGTACATGAATACATGAAGGGTATTATTTTTACTTCCTAACTTAGCGCCTTCAAACTTTTTTTAGCTTTATATTTCCTTAAATGGTTTACAGTGACATGTGTGCTGCACAACTTCATACATTTGTAACAACATATTGAGTTTGTAGTTTTGGTAATGAGCGTGAAAGCTCCTTAAGCTGGAAAGGATAAACGCTCAGACTGAAGGCATGTGGGAGCCACTCCTTTGAGTGGTTACAGACCTGCTGACTGGGTTTAAAGTGCTTACATAATCCATTGGCATTACCAGGCAGCTGGCATGCAGTCGTCGACCGGGGTGGCAGTTGGTTTTAGATTGCATCTGGAATGTAACCCTATAAAACAACACTTTAAATGTAGAATGTGGAATGTGACGTTTCAATACTGTTTAAACATAAGCTAAATTCCTCATCTATTGGAGCCAGTAGTGGATGGGAAGTTAAAGCTGAACTCCAGCCAAAAAGCTAAATGCACATTCTATTCTTTGTTTTACCTGTCAAAGGACTTGTCCATTCAATCTTGAGATTTACACAGCTCTGCCAAAAAGCACAACAATGTCTGGCAGGGAAGGAGACCTGATTTTTCTCTGATGCAGTTCCGTAACACTTACAGGTCTTGTCCCCCCCCCCCCACCCCCAGCCTGTGTCTTGGCAGTAAAAAGGACAAGCAGCAGACTGACATGCTTATTTCGCTTCTCTCTCCTCTTACCGGTATGCTCTTTGCACTGCAGCACAACTGGTTGGCTCCCTGTGCTGCATCTAATCCTCCCAGTCTGAGCTTCTGCTGTACAGTAGACTGCAGGTTGGTGATATCAGGTCAAATTCAGGTACTTTCACTGCCTGGATTAAAAAATGCATTAGATGATTTATTAATGAATTTAGGCTGAATTAATTTGTGTACTATATATTAGTCTGAAGTTCAGCTAATGGTGGTCAAACACACTTTGATTTTTTTATCTAAGCTATGAGCTTATTGGAGGGAAGGGACACATCCCCTTCAGACTTCACACAGGAACAGAGCTGAGGCTGTCAATCAGCTTAAGGTCTCTCCCCTGTCACCTTTCTTCTCTTGGTGTTAGGTAAACTTGTCAGAAGCGATTCATGCTGATAGACCAGGGCTGCTGTTAGAAACCACGGGGCCCCATACACCCAACCTGACAAGACCCCCCCCCCCCCCCATATATGAAATTTACTATGCTTCAGGTATCAATGAACACAATGATGGTCAGTATCAATCACTCATCGTGTTCATTTAGGAAAGAAAGGGGTTGGTAAAAATGACTCTCTCCATCCTGAAGGACCCAATTTTGTGCTTGCAGCTTTCAGCAGGAAGGAGAGGAGGGAAGCCAGAACTGTGTGTGGGCAAAAGGGGGGCCTGGGCAGCAGGGGGAAACATATGATGCACAGGGAGGGTGATCAGTATGGGGGGCAATTACTGGAACCGATCCCCATGTAGGGTGCTCTCTGTAGCAGATGAAAACCGACAGGAGGGAGAGGAGAAGAAGCCGGTTTTCAGCTGCTACAGAAAGAGCCCTACAGGGGATGGGTTCAAGTAATTGCCCCCCCCCACCATGCCAATCACCCTCCCTACCCACAACCATCTCACTCTGCTGTCTGGGCCTTCCTGCTGGCTTGGGCCCGATACAGGGGGACTGGAGGTGCCCCCTTATACACGACCCTGATGATAGCAGAGGAACGAAGCAGCAGACAGAAATAACACTTAGTGCTATTAATTGAAGATAAGTACACCCTATAGAACGATATGCTTTGTCAAATTTCATGTCTGAGATGTACAAACACTTTAACTATTGATTGAAGTCCACTTCCCCATGTGTAGCATATCAATTGAATGGGTTGCCAACTATAGATCAGTCATTTCGATCAGAGAGAGATTGATCGGAAAGGAAATCGATAATTTATTGAAGCATGTACGGTCACCATTAGGCCTCATGAGCATTGGGTGGTCAAAAATGGGCCTTCAAAAGCCCCTCAATGCACATCTACAGGTGTTTAAAGCCAAAAAAAAGAGAACACCACTTCTGTGTTCAGAGGAGTAATGCTTTGGTAGTAAAATCGGCATCTAAACATGTTTAAACACCAACGTTCATTCATATCAATGGCCAGAATAAATAAATAATCTGGCCAACAGAATGAATAAATGCCCAAACACTTGACACACCTAAAGATGGCTTTAGGCACGTTTTTTATGCCGGTTTTCTCCTGCCAGGAGAAAAGGCATTCAAAAAAGCTGGGCAAGCGCTCCCGGAGTGTATGAAGTGTAAGACATCTTGGTGCCACATCCTAAAGTTTACAGCGGTACTAAACCCAAAATAAACTTTTATTATGTTGCAGCGTACAAATTCTTAGATGTGATATAGTATAATGAGTGCTCAGGTATGTCAATAAGCGAGAAGATAAAGGTACCAACATCACAAATATGTATGTAAATATAAGAGAGAAGGGGTGGGGCAATTAGGATTTTCCTGGTACCGTCATGAGACATTACAACTAATTTAGTTTATTACCACTAAAGTTAATTTTACATGTAATCAACATTACACTTTAAAACCATTGAACATTGTATAGTAGATTCCTACCACCAATTGAGGAATCTTCTATACAATGTTTAACAATTTTATAGTGTAATGTTGATTACTTGTAAAATAAACTTTCATGGTTTTTAAACAAAATCTGTTGTAATGTGATAGCTGCATTCATTTTCTAGACTTTCTTTTAGGTTTTGTTTTTGCGTTAAATACCACTTTAACTCTGCCAGTGTAATCCCCTATGAACGTGTGTGTGCATCTGTGTCAGAGGGGCATTTGTGTTACATTTATGCTTTTCTTTGTAACATACGATATCCTTTTTATTTTCTCAGTTTATTTAAAAGCATCAAACAATTTGTATCCAAGTTGACAATTATATTCTAATTTTCTGATCATTAAAAGGAACAACTTGTACACATTGCTTGAAGCTTTGCCGCCCTACCGTGTCACTAACCAATCACCATAACAACATGTTCTGAACACTGAATTCAAATAATAAGGTATTCTTAGTTTGGGATTCAATCCAGTAAATATTATACATAGTTAAATACCGGTAACTATTTTGCACCAGAAGAACATATTGGTTTTTCTGGCATTGAAGCAAGTTAGTAATATAAATATGGATGACATGTTACTCATATATTTGAATACAGTCTGTGATCAATATAGTTTTTTTTTTCTGCTCTGTACTTCAATGTGCGTTGCCTAGAGAATTGCCTTCTCTATTTTTACAGAATGTGGCTGTACTCATCTAGTGATTTCAGTGATGAAGCCAGTTGTCACTAAAGTAGCAAGTGGTCATAATCATTGCAAGGCCTTGTGTGTTGTTTTTTTTTCAGACTTGCCAACTGTCCAGAAATTTACAGACAGTCTTTAAAAATGTAGACGAGTTAAGATTGTTCATAAAGTCTGGGAAAAAATACACATTTGTTCAACAAACATTCAGTCAGTTTAACTACATTTTTTAAACTTGGGAGTTTATAGCTTGTTAGTGGATCGGCGCTGAACTCCTGTAACTTACCTTCAAAAGGCCACTATGTACCTGCATATACTTTTTTATCCCTATACCAATTTGCAATGAATATCTATTTATATTTTATACACATGCTATTTCAGGTATAGTCCTGCATTTTTTTTAAACAGGTAAAACTAAAAAATAGGCAGGTGTAAAATATACAAATGAATGCAACTATTATAGCAGTGTAAATGCCAGAATTTACTTGCACTTGCCTGTATAGCAGAGTTAAGACTGGAGGAGGACGAAGCATGCTCTTTGCCCTGCAGCACAAGTGAATTAGGCACCTTGTGCTGCGGGGCAAAAAGCATGCTGTTAGGAGAATGGAGCAGAGTGATAGAGAGAGGAATCTGCATTAAAGTGGTTGTATACCCACACAATAAAAATATATAAAAAAGAAAACCTGTACGGAAAAAGCATAATGAGCTAGTATGCACTGCATACTAGCTTATTATGAAATACTTAACATAGAATGGGGCATCTGCATCTGATCCTGGTCACCGCCGAGGGAACTGACATTTCCCCCTTGGCATGTTTTCCAGGTTCGCGGCTTCAGCTCTGTGAGTGTCAGGAGCCGCGATGACGTCACTACTGCATATGCACGCAGGAGACTTCTTTCTGGCAAGGTCCGGCAGTGTCCGCTGGACCGTTAGCCGGACCTTCACAGCGCATCCACCACTGACATCAGCAGCTGCATGCAGAGTGAATATCAGTTTAGGAGATATTAATTTTACCAGTAGGTAAAAATTTAAAAAAGGGTATACAACCACTTTCAAATAGAACTAAATCCACTGATTTAAAGCGGAAGTAAATCCATCAATTTAACTGTTTCAAAAAACAGTTACGCATGCCAGGAATGTAACTGTCACATTGGTTGTGCTCTCAACCAAACTGTCAAACAATCCAATGGCTGGTCTCATAACTGATCAAACATGCAGCATAATGGCAGTTGATGATCAAACAGAGGCTAAGATGGCAGCTTCTATCTTTTGTGTCTGTTCCCTACTGCAGTAGTTATTATTAATTTGGAACCACTAATCAATATGAGGATAGGAGGTTGCCTATCTATAAAATATCCATTTCAGCTGAAAACAATAGGAGGGTTTAGTTCCACTTCAATTGTTTCCCAAAGCAGTTCCATTCAAGGCATTCTGTAAATGATAACTGTGACAGTCGCCTATGCTCTCAACCATATTGTCAAGTTATCAAATGGCTGGAGTCATAACTGATCACATGATCAAGGCTAAGATGGAAGTTTCCTTGGCTGTAAAGGATAGGAGAATTTAGTTCCCCTTTAACTATTATGGCCTTCCAAGAATCATAACATGTACTTGTGTTTTCACTTACAATACTCTTTAGTCTTCATAAACTTTCTTTTGTTTCTTCAGGTGACGTTTACGAAGAGGAAGTTTGGTTTAATGAAGAAGGCTTATGAGTTAAGTGTTCTATGCGACTGTGAGATAGCACTAATCATTTTCAACAGCACCAACAAACTTTTCCAGTACGCTAGCACAGATATGGATAAGGTCTTGCTGAAATACACAGAATACAATGAGCCACACGAAAGTCGAACAAATTCAGATATTGTAGAGGTAAGTTTAAATCTTTTATTTTTACTGCAACTTATGTTGATCTAGTTTTCTGTGTGCTTGTTAGCACTTTTCTGAACGGTAATGAACTTTAGGCTGTTTCCTCAAAGCAACCATATAGGTGTTAGCTTTTATGTTCTAACTTGTCCTAAATAAATTACATCTGGATACTGTGCATGCTTTGGGCAACCTAGCCATATAGCTTAATTTCTAAATAATTGCCATTGTTATTTTCTTCCTTTGCCCAAATCAGAAAATGTCAGGAACTACTTTACATTCTGAACCTGATACAACAGAAACTTTGATTCAGGTACCACTTTGTTTCTCAATGGCAGTGAAGGAACTATAAGATAGGCTATGATGAATATGGAATATGGGGATTTAGAGAAATATTTGTCCTAGGCCTCCCGTGTTATTATGCCAACATTTATATATGCCTTCCAACAGTACCTTTTGCCAAATGCTGTTTCAGGGGAACTCAGAAAGTGAAGATTTGCTATCTTATAGGAGCATTTGGGAATGTACTTTCTTGCTAAGTCCACCAGTGCATTCCTGGTATTTAAGGGTGCCTAGTCACTCCAATACCAACAGTCTCATAACTGTATATTTGCAGTATATGTTCTAAGACACTGTTGCCTCTGACCGCTAGTCTCAAGAGAACTGGCCTATATAGTCTTTAAAAATCTGGCCTATACCAAGATGGCTACCTCCACCCAAAGACACAGTATATGGTAAGTCTGCAATGGGAAAAATAATACCAATACTAATGCCTAGTCTTTTACCCCCTGCCTGCTTTTTTTTGGGTACAACTTCCAGAGTTCAGTTCCACTTTAAAGCGGGTACTTGTTAGCCTAAATCTTTCCAAAATTGCATATTTTGCCCATATTTGTGGATTCTTCGTTATGCCTTCTAGGATCAGGTTCTGTACAGAACACAGTAACATCATGTAAGATAGTAAGCACCTCATCTTGGCATAGATCTGCTAAAGATAGACAGAAAAACCCATGATCACAAATATTTCCATTTATACATCAGTCTCTTAGCTAAAGCTATCTCCTCTATTAGCTCCAGCCCCCAGTGCTACAGAGAAGGTGACACTTCTGCACATCACCCTTACAAAAAGCTTTATCCCTGCAGCTGCTGCTACCACTTCCAGCCCCTAGCTAATGAGCAGTTTCTCTATTCTGTAGACAGTCTAGGATACAACTACATTGAAGTCCAGAGGCTGGATGAGGCTCAGCTGTGACTCCTTTCTTGTCCTACTTTGACTGGATCTGGCGGTCTCTGTGCTTCTGTTAGCTTCTGGCTTGTCAGTCATATGAAGAACTTTTTAAAGTGAACGCCACCCAATTCTGAAGTCCTAAATTAAACTGTTCCCATTTACTAGTCACTTCTGAGTGCTCCAGGTTGGGGTGAGACTAAAAATTGTTTACTGAAGAAACAGAAGGTCAATAGTAATAGGGCAGAGGAAAGTAAATATATTGGGGATCAAAAATACTGAGCTGAGAGTTACTAGAATTCATGTTATAATTAAGGGAATTAAGGAGCACTTTTGTGTTTAAAGACCCATTGGCTAAGCTTTAAGAAAGACAATTACACATTGCTGAAAGTAGGAAGATTGAACATGAATTTAATAACAAAAGGCACAATTGGCAACCCCGGAACCCCTGTAGAGCGTCAAGTGAAGCTTGAATCCAAGTAAGCCACTGTAGGTCAGGACTACTACTTACTAATGTACTAGGACTCCAACTTTATTTTTAGCTTAACAAAGACTCTTTCTATACAGTTGCATAAATCTTATGGTAAGACATAACAACACTGTGTCCTTTAGTTGCAATAATCTAAAACATGGACAGCAGTGCATATGACTAATTTTCTTTGATGACTTCTTTAGGTTTTGATTTACATTTTTTTCATTCTCATTTTTCCTTGGGTTGTAGATAAATCAATATTTTAGTCTTCAGAAAACATAATGAATGAATATACAGTGTTTGTGCCCCTACTAACCTGTAAGTCAGATGGATGTGAAACAGTCTGTCAGAAGCTTCTTTGTGTTTGTTACATTTTGGTTTATGTGTTTATGGTGAGCGCATCATTTTAGATATGTAGGTAGCAATCTGGTGCTTGTTCATACAGTATCCCTGAGACCACCCAGCCAGAATATATGAAAACATTTGTGGTATGTGCAGTTTATACAATGCCATGTTTTCTTTGCTTATCCCTTCTAAGAGAAAGTCCAGCTCACCTTCTACAGTGTATGTCTGAAGTCAGCACTTTCAGAATCTTCCCTAAAAGAAAGTTTATGAGAGGACCTATTGTGCCTAATATGATGTGATGTAAAATGATTCTACCATAAAGGCCATTTTCACCCAAAGCTGATACTCCATTATTCAATGGTGTATTCTGTGGTACACTTACAAACAACTACATACAAGAGTTTGGGTGCATTTTCCATTGACTGCAGTGATTGACGTCTTCCTACAAAACAGCTGCCACAACAAAATCACACATAGTCATTTTGACATGCGATTTTTCAGTTCAGACATTTAAACAAAGGCTTAGATTAGCAATTCAATTTAAGTAGAACTATAGGCAAAGCTTTTTTTTATTATTTTGGATAGATTAAGGGATGGTTCTAACCAGTGGTGGCCCATCCATTTGGGTCGCAGGGGAAAGAAACCACCACCCTAATCCATGTGCCGACACCTAATCAACGTGCAGGATGCCGAATGCATGCATTTCAATAGGGTTTGTTTTTTTTAAGCACATGATTAGAGCCTGAGGCTCTAATTGGCTTCAAAAAAGGGTGGGCTTGGGGCGCAGAGCACTGCACCCTGAGCCCACCCAGATGTGTGACAATAATGAGTTAATATTGCTATTTTCTTTCTGATTCTCCTCCCGGCCAATCAGAAAGTGGGTCCTGAGACCTGATTGGCCAGGAGTCTTAGGACTCCTAGCCAATCGGGTCTCTTGCGGACCTACTTCCTATGCGGCCGGAGGAGAAGCAACAGCCCCAGATCTTCCCTGGAACAAGGAGCAGCAATCGGCGTTAGCCTCCTAAGGTAAGGCCACTAATTGCTTCAATCCGTCTCCCACACTGGGAAGGGGGGCAACTGATTGCTGCCGTCCTTCTCCCATGGGGGCAGGTTTGTTTGTCCCTCCCCAAAATATTAAGCACCAACTGGTTCTAACCCCTGTTGGTTTATTTTTTGTCATCTGTGCCCCATTGGGGAGATTTACCTTCACTTCCTGTCCCATAGTCAAAACAGGAAGTGGGAGGAAATCCCTGCAAATTACGGGAATCCCTTGGGGACCCCCAGTTCATCAAAATTAGTGTCCTCATTGAATAATTTCCTTTATTATTGCTATTACTTTTCTGGGGACAACCCAAAATGTAGGATTTTATTTTACTTTAGCTTTGAATGATAATGATAAACAGGACAAATAAAAAGGATGAAACAGGGCACAGATGGCAATAAAAACGGACAGGTGTTCTAATCCCTCTCATCTCTATTCAAAATCAAATGCCTTTAGTTATACTTTAACATGAATTTCTCTCATTCAGCCTGTGGGCTGAACAAGTAAAAAATCAATAGATTTCTCCATCCTTGCTAAAACATTTGAATGGAAGAATTTGCACCGCCAGGCCAGGTACTTGCATACCCATAGAGCCACTTTGACTTGATCGGATATGAAGCAATCACGGTTCAATGATAATTTTCTGCCCAGCTCAGTTGATTTTTAATTGGACTTTTTTCAAGCCAGTTGGTGCCAACTAAGCCCCTGTACACACGGTCGGAGATTTCGACAACCAAATCCGTCGAATTTTGTCCGTCGGATTTTGTCCGTCGGATCTTGTCCGAAACTGTTGCATACACATGGTCGGACTAAGTTGTCGAAAAATCCGATCATTCAGAACGTGATGATGTAATTTCGTTACGATGGGACTACATTCAGGCTAGTAGCCAATAGCTTTGATGTAGGAATTTGATCTGAGCATGCGTGGCACTTGGTCCAAAATCAAAATTCGCTACACATGATCGGGGTATGTCCGACCGGCCCAGTTGGTCGGGAAATATTTCCAACAAGTTGGAAAATTGGGTCCGACGGATATTCCGACAGAATCAGTCTGATGCATACCACACACAGTCGGATTATCCGACGACGCGGTCCGATAGGACACATTCCGACGGATTCTCCGACCGTGTGTACAAGGGCTTAGCCAACCATAGCTCAAATATTAGCAGATTCAGCAGGAAATTCAAGCCATGTATGTCTGCCTTAAGAGTAGCAACAAAACTGTATATTAGCAACCAACAAAGTAAAAGAAGTATGTTCCTGTGTGTATAAAGAAAGAATCATTTACAGTGTTCTTACTCCTTGGAAGCTCTGTATATTATTTGTTGAACTCACACTTGAATATTTATTTTTTTGAATTGTCGATTTTTTTTTTTCTGTGCTGTTGTTGAGCACTTTTTATATCAGTGTCATACACTGTTTATTGTTTTTTGCTTTGCACATACAGACTATCAGCAGCTGAAAGATAGAGACGTCATGGTCCAGCTTGGTTATGATCTCGTCTAGTGTCAGATTCATGAATATTCATATTCTCCTATGAGAATGTAACTATTCATGCACATCTCTTCCTGTAATGATCTAGACATGCAACACAATTTACATGTTACCATATCCCGGTTCCAGTATCAGAACTGAAAGGTCGAGACAGAAAGTCATTTTTGCTACACAGAATAAAAGCTTATATGTTTTCTTTGTAAGAAGCAAGCATTTACAATTTAAGTAGGAAAAGCTGGCTTTAGAATAGACATATTTTATATGCCTCTCACCTATGTGTAGTAGACTATCTGTAATCCCTTTGCATGCAAAGCAGAACAAGCAGGAGCTTCAAAGTAAACCCCTATGGACTTACATGTGGACTTATAGCAGACAACTACTGTATATATATGGTTTATGGATCTTCAGTTCTCTTCCAATGCATTTTGCGAGCCCTAAAACTAAGTTACTTTACTCTGAAAATACACTATAGCCCATCCTTCACAAATCCCACACCATGTTGACCAATTGCATGGAGAGCAGTTGGAGGTTAGCCAAACGCTGACTTCTTCGGAGATGTCAGTATTTGCATAAAAGGGTCTCTAAAGTTTCAGGGTTCTCTAGGCCAGGAAGAATGCTAAAGATGCATGCAGTTATCTACTGGGACCAGTTATAAAATCCAGAACATGATCACCCCTACTTCCTTTCTAGGTGATGGGTGTCAGATAGACCTGGAAATTAATCAGATTCTCTCCAAAGGAGACATTCACAGAAACTGAAAGGGCATCTAACCCTTCCTTGCTCAGTTCAAGTAATGTTTTGCTTGATGTTTGTCTTAAAGTGGCCTTTAAAGTTAAATTCCAGGTAAAAATACAAAATTACCTTTGCAACCCCGGTACTGCATGGGTTAATTGTTTTGTTCTAGGGGGAACACTTACAGCATTTTTACTTATACCTTATCCCTCACTCCCCTGGCAGCTGGCACCCTACTCTTCTATCCAACGGTTGTTGGTGGGCTCTCAGGGTTTACACTTACAATGCAGGACTGTGTGCCCTGTATTGTATGTACTGACATCAGAGTATGACTGATGGAGCCCTGGGCAGTATCAGCTTCAAAGGATTGGTTGTGCAGCTGGGAGGAAGCTCATAGCAGCACTAGGGTTAGTAAAACTGCTTTTTATGTTACCCCTAGATAAAAATGAGAATTTAACCCCTGCAGTGCAGAGTGCAAGAGTAACTATTGATTTTACTCAGAGTTCACAACAGACTTTATTGAAAGTGACATCGAATTCAAAAACAGAAGTATTCAATTATGTACTCCTAAAGTATCTGTAAAGGAAGGAGGTAAAAAAAGATTTTCCATGGTCAGTTTCACCCAGCCCCCGCTAAACACTTACCTGAGCCCAATTTCGGTCCAGAGCTGTGCCTGAGAACAGTGGAACTGCTCTCTCACGCCCTCCTCACAGGACATGGAGGTAGGAGCCAGTGGCCACTCTTACTGTCAGTCAAATAATGTGAGGAGGGAACAGGGGGTGGGGCAGAGCCAGGCTGTGTACCCCTCTAGATTGAGCCCACAGGAATGCCCCCATAGCAATCAGCTTGTAAGCACCAGTTGGGGACTCCAGAAGAGGAGGACCAGGGCCGCTCTGTCTAAAACCATTGCATAGAGCAAGTAAGTATGACACTGTTATTTACTATCTATATATATATATATATATATATATATATATATATATATATATATATATATATATATATATATCTATATATATATATATATATATATATATACAGTGGCGGCCGGTAGAATTTTTTTGGGAGGGGTGCCAAACAGTATACCACCCCCTGGGTCGGTCAATCAGTCGACAGCACTTACCCCATCACCGGCGGCTTCCCCTGCTCAGCGGCCTCCTGTTCTCCTGCTGTTCTCCTACAGCCTCTCCTTCTCCGGGTCATCACAGCAGCTTCCATTTCCTCCCTCCTCCTTGGGAGTCCTCTCTTTTTGGCCAATCGTAAAACAGGTCTCACACCCACTTCTGATTGGCTGGATTGAGGATTAGTGTTTCAACAGTGAATATTCATTCGGAGCGCATCCTTTGTGTCCCGAGCCCACACATTTTGAAGCCTATTAGAGCCTCTAGCTCTAAACAGGTGCTTAAAAAAACAAAAACAGCCGCTCTAATTCATGCACCCGGTGCCCTGAAAGGGGCTGGATGTATGACTAGGGGGTTGCCGCGGATGAATCTATCCATTACCATATAGGGGGGTGGAGTGGAGAGAGGGGGCGGCTCCCGGGCACCCCTAATGGACGGGCCGCCACTGTGTATTTATATATATATATCTGTACAATCACCTTACCTCAAAAACTCTCAGGCTCTCAGCCTCCTCCAAATTTCCATATTTATTTTTATTCATGTTTTTTTTTTTTTTTTGCTGCTGCTGTAATTGGACTTCATGTTGGAGGGTGGCTATGTTCATTCTCCATGGTCCCACTGTATGTAGGCTCTCTCCTGACATGGACTAGGGAATGTGAACTATTTGTAGTACAGTAGTGCACATGAGCGCAACTAACCTGCACTGCTTGTTCCAAACAAGCAGAAGTGAGGGGGATAAGGAGAGGATTTGTGAGCTCACAGAAGATGTTACAAGGAGTCAGAAAAACACTGTAAGAAACGATGCAATGAAAAAGAGATTACCAGGCCATTAAATAGTGGCTGTGTATAGATTATTTTTGTAAAATAAGGATATCGTTTAGTGTCACATTAGGGGCCAATTCACACCAGATGAAGTTCTGTGTGCTTTTTTTTCTGCACAAAATGCATGCACTTTTTTTTACATGTATTTCAATGGCTTTAGTTGACACCATGCAGTCAGTTTCCATGCGGTCAGTTTTCAGAAATTGACCACATGGTGTGAACTAGAGCCATTGGAATACATGGAAAACACTGGGGGTTATTTACTAAAGGCAAATCCACTTTGCACTACAAGTGAAAACTTTAAAACTACAACTGCAAAGTGCACTTGAAATTGCACTGAAAGTGCACTTGGAAGTGCAGTCGCTGTAAATCCGAGGGGGACATGCAAGCAAAATAAAAAACTGCCTTTTAGTATGCATATGATTGGATGATAAAATCAGCAGAGCTTCCCCTCATTTCAGATCTACCCCTCAGACTTACAGTGAGTGCAAAGTGCACTTGTAGTTTGCACTTGTAGTGCAAAGTGGATTTGCCTTTCATAAATAACCCCCCATGTGCATGAATTTTTAGTGCAGGAAAAAAAGAGCGTCTGGTGTGAACTGGCCCTAAGTTTATGCAAAGGGGTGCAGTTTGCAGTGACCAATGGTAAATTGAGTCGGGGTCAATTCTGCATCTTACATTGAGCCAAAGCTGTCTGCATTCTGTTATTGAATAAAGTATAAAGTCTAATGTGTGTTTTGCACTCCTGTACACTTGTGGATTTGCACGCAGCCATAGTATAAAAACAGCAGTGTGAAATGATCAAACCATACATTGCATTTGTAATTCACAAAGGTTTGTGCTCAGAGTAAAATCTCAATTAGTCAACAGATTCAGCTTACGGCATGTGACATTCCATTCGAATCCATGCTGATAAACCCACGTGCATCCCTGACAGCAATCCTCCAATCCCATTTTCTTGATTGTCTTATTTTGCTTCAGCCTGTCAAATCTTAAGAGCTGCCAGCAAGGACTGGTGATCTGGCTTGTGTCAAGTCACCTGTTGGGATGTTTTGAATAGGAGCATAGGAAAAAAAAAAATCATCTGACATGTCAATGCTTGTAAAGGTAGCAGAGAAAATGACTAGCTGTAAATATAATTATATTATGAAAAGTATTTTTATATTAATTACGAAGGAACTTTGTATTTGTATTCTGCTGTAAATAAGCACAATTCTAATCTGTCCTAGTGATCCCGTCTTGCTAGTTGAAATTGAGGACAAGGCTAAGCATCATAAAAAAGCTGGGTGATACTGAACGTTATGTATTATAATTAAAGTGGACCTGTCATCCTTTCATTTATTATACTAAGGACTGACAAATCATAGCAACCAGGTAGCTAATGGGGTTGATTTATTAAAGGCCAATAGACTTTGCACTTAGCATAGTGCAGTTGCTCCAGAGCTTAGTAAATAAGGTAATGCTTCACTTTGCTAAGAATACCCAATCACGTGCAAGCAAAAAAAAAAATATGATTTGATGATGGAAGTCAGCAGAGCATCTGCTCATTTACTAAGCTCTTGAGCAACTGCACTTGCCTTTAGTAAATCAACCCCAATGGGGGTTATTTACGAAAGAAAAATCCACTTTGTACTACAAGTGCAAACTACAAGTGCAAAGTGCACTTGAAATTGCACTGAAACTGCACTTGGAAGTGCAGTCGCTGTAAATATGAGGGGTAGATCTGAAATGAGGGGAAGCTCTGCGGATTTTATCATCCAATCATGTGCAAGCTAAAATGCTGTTTTTTATTTCCCTCGCATTTCCCCCTCGGATCTACAGCGACTGCACTTCCAAGTGCACTTTGCACTTGTAGTGCAAAGTGGATTTCCCTTTAGTAAATAACCCCCAATGTCTCTTAAAAACAAACAAATACTTGTTGCCTGACTGTTTTAGGCTTCATTATTTTCACTGACCTGGAACAAGCATGTTGCCAGGGAAGTCAAAGTGAAATCGGAACTCTTGCTCTGCTCAATCCTTCAGTAGTGTTGGTGGCTTTGAAAGTTTGGCGGTGAATTAATAATTGTAATTGGCTACACATAGATCACTTACATATGTAATTACAAATTACAGAGTAGAAATGAATGAGCCACTCACTGATATTGTTGTTGATGATGGTGTAAAAAAATCTTTTATAATAATCTAATAAATACAAACTCACAACATATAGCCTTGCCTGTTCGCCTCTTGCCCCATCGCGCTTTACCCCACAAGGGGCTTAAAGTTTTACTAAAGTCTTTTTTTTTCAATAAAAGAAGCTATACTTACCTTCTCTGTGCAATAATATTGCACAGAAAAGTGGCACTTACCTCCTCTTCTGGCAAATCCTTGCTGCCAATGTCTTCTCCTCCCTGATTCGGGTGCCTCCTGTAGCAAGTCATGTGTGCATGTATGTGCACTCCTGAGCCAGGCTGTGTGCATCTATAGACAGTCACAGTGCCGGTAAGCAATACCCTCACTCCATCTTCACAGGAGTTTGACTGACAGCAGCAGGAGCCTATGGCAATCTACCCTGTGAATACAGGAAGCAAAGGAGTTTTGCAATAGAACCCGGTGAATATTTAGGGGTGGGATGGGGTAGGACAGGTAGCGGGGTGTTTTCTACCCTAAGAGAATGCATTAAGGTGATAGAAAAAAAAAAACCTCTCTAGCAATAAACATAAAACTGAGCATGTGCAGCTTGCCCCCAAGGTTCAGTTCTATCAGGAGATTGATTGGGGACAGGATCAATCAGCCTTTTTACACAATGCAAAGGGTTAACCCGTTAGGTTCCACAATGAGTATAACAAGCGTGCTTTACTGTATATAAAGACTGATTTTACTGTCGTGGATTTAGTAACACTTACATTTTGCACCTTCCTTTTACTTTTTGGTGTTGTTTTATATCTGAAACTCCCTGCCTATTCTGAGCCATTATGAAAGTGGCTAATAATGTAAAGTGATATGTGACGTGTTTATTTTTGGGTTTATTTGAGTAGAAGAGCTGTAACTATAATGCCGCGTACAAACGACCGTTTTTTCCGTCAGAATAAACTCTGACGGTTTTTCCGACGGAGGTCCGCTGAAACAGACTTGCCTACACACGATCACACCAAAGTCTGATCGTTAAGAACGCGGTGACGTACAACACGTACAACGGGAGTAGAAAAATTAAGTTCAATAGCCAGTAGCCAATAGCTGCCCTTGCGTCGTTTTTGGTCCGTTGGAACAGCATACAGACGAACGGTTTTCCCGATAGGAATTGATTCCCGTTGGAAAGGTTTAAAACATGTTCTACTTCTAGGTCCGTCAGAATAAAAAAAAAAAAAAGTCAGATGAAGCCCACACACAATCGGAATATCCTATGAAATGATTCCGTCTGACTTTTTCTGCCGGAAAGTCCGACCGTGTGCATAATGGTGCTTGAGGAAGCCCATCACTGCTGGTCTGGTCAAACAGATGCATGCCGGCGAGGGAACGAGAACAGCTGCATGTCTTTTTTGTACTCATCATAGCTATCGTTACATTTTTTTTTCCCTTGTACAATGTAACTTTTCAAGTAAGTCCATGGCTATGGAAGAATGGAGCTTTGTAGCCCAGCAGCTCAGACATACTGTAACCGCATTAATATGTCATTGTCATTAGTAAACCGTCCCAGTGTTAAAGGGATTTGTATGCGAGAGATCTGAGATGCTATTACAGAATAGTCTTGTTCTGATAGTGCTGATAATGGGGCTGTCATCCAGACTATTCTATTAGCAATCAGAAAATGGGATGCTGAGTAATCTCCCTCTCCGAGGGCCAGGTTACATAAGAGGCTGCAGTTCTACATATGACTTCAGTCTGGTAATAATTATGTGCGCTTTAGCTCATGTAATAGCAGCACAAACAGCTTGCTGACAATTTGTTTCTACTCAGCCAAGTGGTAAAAAAACATTCTGCAATGTTTGTGGCCATTTAAGCTGAAGTGGAAACTCAAGCCATTTTTTTTTTATTTATTGAGTGGGGAAGGGTCAGATCTTCTGACAACACGTGACCCCCTTGGGGTGATTTCCTCTCATTTCCTGTTCAAGTCACAGTGATCAATAGGAAAGGAAGTAGAAGATCTCCCCCCAATTAGGACCACAGATGTCATTAAAAAAGAAAAGAAAATGTAAATTTTGTGAAGACCTAGAAACTCTGTCATATTTGTATCGCTGTTGATAACCACACTGCAGAGAGCAGGCTAACTATTCATTAACCGCTTCAGCTCCGGAGGATTTTACCCCCTTCCTGACCAGAACACTTTTTGCCATTTGGCGCTGCGTCATTTTAACTGACAATTGCGCGGTCGTGCGACGTTGCACCCAAACAAAATTGACATCCTTTTTTTCCCACCAATAGAGCTTTCTTTTGGTGGTATTTGATCACCTCTGCGGTTTTTATTTTTTGCGCTATAAACAAAAGAAGAGCGACAATTTTGAAAAAAACACAATATTTTGTACTTTTTGCTATAATAAATATCCTATTTTTTTTTTCCTCAGTTTAGGTCGATACGTATTCTTCTACATATTTTTGGTAAAAAAAGTGCAATAAGCATATATTGATTGGTTTGTGCAAAAGTTATAGCATCTACAAAATAGGGGATATATTTATGGCATTTTTTTAACTAGTAATGGCGGCAATCTGCGTTTTTTTTTTGACTGCGGCATTATGGCGGACACATCGGACACTTTTGACACATTTTTGGGACCATTCATATTTATACAGCGATTGGTGCTATAAAATTGCACTGATTGCTGTGTAAATGTGACTGGCAGGGAAGGGGTTAACACTAGGAGGCACTGCAGGGGTTAATTATATTCCCTGGGATTGATTCTAACTGTGGGGGGAGGGGACTCACAAGGGGAGGAGACCAATCGGTGTTCCTCTGTACTGAGAACACACCATCGGTCTCCTCTCCACTGACAGTACGTGGATCTGTGTGTTTACATACACAGATCCACGGTCCTGCTGTGTTCCCAGGCAATCGCGGGTGCCCGGCGGACATTGCGGCCGCCGGGCACGCGCACTGGGTCAGAGCGATGCACGTGCGCCCTTAGACGGCCGGGAATGAGAGGACGTCATATGACGCCCGCCCAGGATGGGAGATCCTATCTGCGGGCGTCATTTGACTATACGCTGGTGTTGAAGTGGTTAAAAAAAACTATTAATGAAATTCTGACCATGTATTAAAGTCTGAAGTAGGGTAAATTCTATAAGAAAATTTGGGGAACGTATGGTAGTATATATTAATGGAACATGTCATTTTTTGTGGTACAGGTGGTACCCTGATGTTTAAACAGTATGATATAGAATGATTTAGCTATTAGTTGTAAACTCCTTTATTTCTGCTTTGAAGGAAGTAAACATTTTCCTCTATGGCAACATAGGACAAGGTTTACATTGCTCCATGTTCCTTTAAATGGTTCCAGCTTCTACAGACCTAAAATAAAACAGCAGATGGATATAGAAGCTGCATTCTGCTGTCCTTAGCGCCTATAGTGTCAGGAACAGGTGGCATCTTAAGTGAGCAGAGATTAATAGGAATGACTCCATAATGTGAAGGGAGTAGTCATTTATATATGAAATCTCTTTCTGGAGTATTTCCACCTCAGCTGCTTTAAAATTGCGCACGCCTGTGCAACGACAGCAAACTATGTATGTTTTACTATCCATAGGCAATGTTTTAAAAGCCTTTATAGGTCATTACTTTAGATTTACAGAGGAGGCCATTGCTGGCATGGGAGGATGGGGGAACTTTAAAAATATTTTTTTAAATTATTTATTTATTTATCTTTTACTTTTTAAATTGTTGCTTTAATTTTTTTTTGTATCACTTTTATTGCTGTCAATTGCAATGTGAACATCCTAGTGACAGTAATAGGCAGTGATAGGTATTATTTATGGAAAGATCTGGGGTCTATAAGACCCCGAATCCCTCCTCTGCATGTAAAAGCATTCAAAACACCAAGATGAATGTTTTTGAATCCTTTCAATTTTTTTAAAATGGTGCTGATTGTTTCAGAGTTATGAACAGCTGGCCATAGCCGACCATGACTTTGCTTGGCTATTTGGCCAGCTGGCAGACATGCCAGCTTGTCACTTGGGTCTCCAGTTAAATTCTTATGTTCTTTAGCAGGGAGCATACATCACACATTATTAATTCTGCTACCAATATTATGTGTGTGGTAAGTTGCCTCCAGCATTGCTCCTGTTTCTTCTTGCTGGAAGCTGTCTTTTTTTCTGAAGCCCAGAGCCCCTGAACAGCAGTAAATCATAAAGCAGAACTAAAACCATCTATTTAACAATTTAAAAAAACTGTTACTTTCTGGTAATGCCAGGATTGCTAACTGTCACACTTGCTTGTGTCCTTAACCAAACTGTCAAACTATCAAATGGCTGGTATCATAACTGATCACTTGTGCAGCACCATAGCAGTTGCAGATCAAAGAGAGACAACTTCCTTGTAAAGGATAGGAGGGTTTAATTCCACTTTAAAGTGATTGTAAAGTCTTTTTTTCTTTTTTTTAATAACAAACATGTTATACTTACCTCCTCTGTGCAGTTGGTTTTGCACAGGGCAGCCTGGATCCTGCTCTTCTCGGATCCCTCTTTGTTGCTCCTGGCCCCTCCCTCCTGTTGAGTGCCCCCACAGCGAGCAGCTTGCTATGGGAGCACCCTAGCTGAGCTGCAGCTCCATGTGTCCATTCAGACATGGATCAGCCATTCGACCCCACCCCCTCTCTTTCCTGATTGGCTGATTGGCTGCCTGAATTGGATTGACAGCCATGGGAGCCAATGGCGCCACTGTTGTGTCTCAGCAAATCAGGAGGAGAGTCCTGGATGAGTAAGACACTCGTGGACATCGCTAGACAGAGATGGGGCTCAGGTAAGTAATAGGGGGCGCTGGGGCAGCTGCTACACACAAAAGTTGCTCTGCCTTAATGCATAGAACGCATTAAGATAAAAAGAAACCTTCTAACTTTTCAACCACTTTAAAGCTGTCAGCAGATTGGCCTCTACAAATTTGGCAGTGCCTAAAATAGAGGTCAACTGGGCATGTGCAGAGTAGGATGAGACAGTATATTACTTAAACAGTATAGTCACTTTATATTTTACATAGCTATATCTGCAAAAGGGGCCAGCCTAAAGTGATCTAGCGGGACTTAATTTTATGACTAAATTTCCACTTTAAATGTAAGCAGGGAATTTTTAAGAGCCGGGTCACATAGGGGCGACTCATCAGGCAACATAGCCTCCTGACAAGTCGAGTCCCGTTCTGTGCAATGGAACCGTTCTAATCAGAGCGACTCAAGTCGCTCCGACTTAGAAAAAGGTTCCTGTACGACTTTTGGGGCGACTTGCATTGACTTCTATAGAGAAGTCATTTTGCAAGCCAGCGCTAAAATTGGATCCCAGTCGCCTGAGGCAGTCGTGCTGCAAGTTGTGCCGCCTCAGTGTGACCCAGGTCTTACAAAATATTGACAAATTATGTTTATTTGATACATTATTATATTTTATATTTGAGTGGCCACAGGTGCAGGGTTAGTTGGCACCTTTAGGTTACAGTTATTTTTACAAATTGTCAAGTTGTTGCCAGTAGAATACTCAGGTCTCCCCGACTCATTTGCATTATATACTGTAGTCTACTTTTTATAATGCATTTTGGTTAAAAACTTTCTTCGGATACTTTGAGAAGATTTTAATTGTCCTCCTCAGAATATCTCTTCCATGTATCTGGGCCTACAAATGGCCTAGAATCAGGGGAAGTGACGGCCAAAACTTGCCTATACCTGCAGATATAAATATTTTTCATTGCCTCCCCTTGCTCCTTAAAGTTCTAGTTTGCAGTTACAGAAAATCTCGCCTGGCTGACAGTTGGGAAAAATGTTACATGTAATCTTTTCATATGGTCGTAGCAATGAAACATTTCTTCCAGTCCGGTCACAGAAGAATGTTCTTTGTTTTCACTGACACTGCCTCACATAGTAACAGCTTGTTGTATTTGAGTTTCATTGCCAGAGGGCAGGTTTATTTTTAAATCGCTGAACTCCAAATTCTCTTTATTTTTCCAAGATTGGAAGCAGCTGAAATGCCTGAAGTTACAGGTTGGAGACTTGCTCTACAATACGCAAAGGGAAGTGCCGTCTCCTCCCCCTTTTGTTTTGTTTTTTTTTTTTCTTTTATTTTTTCCTAATAAATGTCTGTTAACTGGTAGTCACCTAAAAATAGAAAGCCATCCAGCTAAAAATAGAGCAGCTTGCAGTCCTGCCAAGGAAAATGAAGAGGAATAGGCGTGGAATAGAAGCCTCAGTAACCCGGTCCTATTCATTCAGCCATCCCTATGAGAATGCAAGCAATGATAAAGTGACCTTGAAAAACCACAGGCCTTAGCTGCTCTCTTCAGACTTCTGGGTGCCACTAAACATTTCAGCCCAAGGATATATTTTTTTCACATTGATCGTAAACACTTTCAGAAAGGCAAGGCATTGTTTCACAGACCTTGCTGTCTGAAACTTTCCTGTGCTTTATTTTTTTCTCACAATCTACAGGTATACAGTTTCATACAAACAGCGAATTGTTCAGTGAAATGAATCCATTCACTTCTGAATTCCTCAATAAATAATACACACAATTAAAGATATTTTACCAAAAAAATACTTTTATTTAATTAAATTTTAAAGGATTTATATAATGAGTGTTTTTTATTAATTTATTTTATTTTATTAATACAAAGTACTTTATTTTAATTATACATTTTTTGATTACTTTAGGTAACATGGCAATCTTATAAAGCATCTATGATATATGAGGACATTACCAAAAGTAATGCAAAAGTAGGCATTTTTTTTTATTAACTTATTGTAGGCCAGTGATGGGGAACCTTGGCAACCCCAGATGTTTTGGAACTACAATTCTTATGATGCTCAACTACACTTGTGAGTGCATGAGCATCATGGGAAATGCAGTTCCAAAACATCTGGAGTGTCAAGGTTCACCATCACTTCCTCCATAGCAGTCTTTTTCAACCAGGGTACCCCAGCACCCAGCTTCAGGTTTCTTCATGAGTGCCTTGGCAAAATGTCTAAAAATTGCCCAAAAATTGTACAAGCCAACGGATGAATTAATAAAAAAAAAAGAGAGAAGTGGCGGCACATTCAAGTATTAAAAACAATGGCTTTATTGAAGATCCATAAAAAGATGGAACATGATACATGAGTAAGCACGTTTGTGTGAAACATGTCTACTACCTTTGGATCATTTTCGTATCACGTTCCATCTTTTTATGGATCTTCAATAAAGCCATTGTTTTTAATCCTTGGATGTGCCGCCACTTCTCTTCATTTTCTATGGATTCCTCTGGCTGCAGACCAGGCGGGCACTCAGATTTGTCCAGCAGCATATGATATCCCACAGGCTGCTTAGGAGCGGTGTGCACCCAGCTTCTCTTTCAACTGGTGGATCAAGCCTGGCTTTTATTTACACAAAGCCCCAACTTTTCATTGTGCACCATTGCAACCTTCTAGCCAACGGCATCCTAAAGACCAATTACGTCAATGGATGATAAGAAGGAAGTTGAGTGCCTTCACTGCATTCTTGTTTGCTCCTCTCCTGTCTCTCTTCATCAGCACTGGGGTCACATTAGCTGAGTGAGAGAGAGAAACATTGGAACACTAGGCAGTACCAGTGTGCAAAGGTGTATTTGCTTTGAAAGAATAAAACACCTCTAAAGTTGTGCATAATTCTAAAGAGTGCCTTGACTGGAACAAAGTTGAGAAATACTGCTCTATAGTAACTCTTCTTCATTTTTCATTCCAAGCTGAAGCAATGTGTCATCATTGAGTTCTTGATGAAGGGGGGTGCAGGCTATCTGACATCCACAGGACAGAATATTTACAGAGATGACACTAGGATAAGAGCAATGTGCACAGGTGGATGAAGAAGTTTAAAGAAAGGGAAACTGTAATTGACGACAAACCACAAAGTGGGAGCCCATCATTGGACAGCCTGCACCCCTCCTTGGTCAATAATTCAATGACTGTGTGTTGCTTCTGCTTGGAATCCATTATTTACCTGCAATGAAAAAAAAGAAGAATAAGAGTCACTATAGAGGAAGAGTTACTCTGCCAACATGTGAAATTTGAATGACCTATGTAAGTTTGCATTAGATTTGGTACAGCCTTTGTATATTTGGGGGCAGAGATCAATACAGAGAGAGGAAGTAGATATATCTCAGTGAACATACCCTAGGTTGTACATGCATACATATAGACATGAAGTAGATGCAAAAAGGGTGCAGGAAATCAACAGCACTGAGACACATCAAAGCCTACAAAGATGAAACAAATATTTAAAGAAATGGCAATTTTTATATACAGCTTTTTTTTCTAGCAAGCGATAGGGTTGATTTACTAAAATCAGAGAGTGCTAAATTTGGTGCAGCTCTGTGTAGAAACCAATCAGCTTCCAGGTTTTATTGTTGAAGCTTAATTGAACAAGCTGAAGTTAGAAGATAATTGTCTACCATGTACAGCTGCACCAGATTTTGCACTCTCAGTTTTAGCAAATCAACTACAATATATCATTATTTAGGGGTCAAGTCTACCTTAAAGAGCTATGTGGATTTGTGTGAGGCTATGTGTGTGTGTGTGCGCACGTGTTTTATATATTTTATTTACATTATGAATGGTATGGTTAACCACAGATCACTGCATCAGAAAAATATAGCTATGAAATATAAATGGTAGGTAATCTGCATTTTTGGCTTCAGCGTGGATTCTATTTATATATGTCTTAGCTGTATCGTTTAGTCATAATACACCTTGCTGTTGTCCTATCCTCATACATTATGTATCTAAAAATCAATGTCATTTAGACCTTGTATGCCTGAAGAAGGTTATCAGATGTAGCTAAAGGTAGTTGCCTTATTTTAGAAAATGACCTTCCTTTCTAATTGATCAATATCAAGCCCAAATTTTGCAGGAGCGCAAAAGGAGATGAGGTATGTTCTGCTGTCTCCCCTGTTTAAAAGCATACATTATGCCGTATACTGTTACCAAAAATGAGACTAATACATTATATGCACAACTTTTTCTATCACAGTCAACACTATCTTGCATATCTAAAATTATAAAATAATATTACTGAAGTTGACCTCTTCCTTTCTCCCAGGTGGCCATTTTGTACGCATGTTCGACTCGAACATCGACCGTTTGTCTGTTTGGCAAATTCAGAACTTTGTGGACCGTTTGCACCAAATTCGTGTGGTACGAATGGCCCACAATGCACTACGCCATCGCAGTGCATTTCTGGCTCATGAATGGCCAAGCATGCACTGTAACCCCGCATGCTTGGCCAATCACAGCGCCGGCAGCGAATAGAGCCATAATTGACCACAGGCAGGATGCCTGTGGCCAATTATAGCTCAGGGGGTTTAGTACACGCCCCGCACTATATAAGGCCGCCAGCGCGGCGGCCTTGTGTAGTGTGTTCCGGCGTGCATGGAAAGAGCAAGATAGGCAGGGACAGTGTTCTTTTCACAGGCATGTGCAGGAGTTAAAGTGGGTGTTGTGTGCCTCCAGCACAGTATACACCTGTATCTACCCTTTTATGCTGGTGTTCTCTAATATAGGCATCTGCAGGAGTTAGTGGGTGTTGTGTGCCCTCAGCACAGCACAGTATACACCTGTATCTACCCTTTATTGCTGGTGTTCTCTAATACAGGCATATGCAGGAGTTAAAGTGGGTGTTGTGTGCCTCCAGCACAGTATACACCTGAAGATACCCCTTATTGCTGGTGTTGTCTGTTGCATATCTTGCATATTAGCCTTTAAAATTAGCACTTTAGATTTCAAACGTTTGAGTCCCATAGACTTTAATAGGGTTCTAAAGTTCGTATGAATTTTTGGTCCGTTTCGAAGGTTCTCGAAATCACCTTTTCTCAATCCCGTTCTTCTGTTTCTGAATTTATGCTAGCTAATTCCCTCAAATCTCAAAGTAAACAGCCTTCTTAAAAAAAAAAAAAAAAAAACTTCAGTATTTGGCTCTTTGGATTTGTACCCTTAAAGGGTTAGTCCACATTTAGGAAAAAAACTACCTATGCAGGCAAGGGGTATTTGTATATTAAAACAAACTGTGCAGCTCTGAGTAAAGTTGAATAATTCCCTTGCTATAGGTGTAGGCCATTTACATATCTCCCAAAGCCTGACTGGAATACTGCTAGGACATTGCTAATGAGGCCTAGCCATTTCTGCTCATCTCCACTATCACAGTAGTCAATTTTTCCCCCTTACATGCTCCTTTTCTCCCCTAATGCAGTAAATCTGAGCTCAGTGTTTGAGAGCTCACTCCTGTGATGGAGAAGCTGAGCATTAATCACTAGGCCTTAATTAGCAATGTCCTAGCAACTTCCTGTGAATTATCAGTCAGGCTTCATGAGCTACATAAATGGCTACATCTATAGCAATTTCATTATTCAACTATATTCAACTTTAGAGCTTCACCGTTTGTTTTTATGCTTTTAGGACCTGGGTTAATGTTGACCTTCTGTTCCCATGTTACTTTTGTCCATACATTGATGAAATCTGAAAAAAACAATAATGACGTAAATAGTAGTGAAGTTTTAGGAAAAAATGGCAAATTTACCCCATAAAAGGGAAGTCCTTGTTATCTTGCATTATACTGCATTATAACTCATCTAACCGCCAAACCATTTGAGGTTGAAAGCTACCAAGAAAGAAAATTGTTATGCATAGTATTCTGTTATTCCCAGGCATAATAAGTATCTTGGTTGTCATTGGACTCATAAAGTAAACAAGATAGTTGGAAAACATGTTGCGCTAGTTTTGAAATCAGCATAAGGCTTATATTTCTTTGGAATGATTGTTTCCAACTCTAGTTATTCCACACAATGTCTAATTACTGTTAAAGGAATAGGAGAGTAGGAGGAACCAAAAAAATCCCCAGTAGGGCAAAAATCTGCATAACTATTATTTTTTAACTAGCAAGTACTTACTTCCATAAACAAAAAGTATGGGCACAGGTCCCATGGTCTCTGGCTAACATGAACATTTTGGACATGTACTTCAGTGGAGATCATAATAACTTCATTGTATTCAATTGGACCCTACCCTAACATGGTTTCCGCGTACAAATGGTTGGATTTTCTGACAGAAAATGTTCGATGGGAGCTTTTTGATGGAAATTCTGACTATGTGTAGGCTCCATTGGACATTTTCCATTGGAATTTCCGACACAAAATTTGAGATCTGGATCTCAAATTTTCCGACAACAAAATTCGTTGTCGGAAAATCCGATCATGTGTACACAATTCTGACGCACAAAGTTCCATGCATGCTCAGAATCAAGCAGAAGAGCCGCACTGGCTATTGAACTTCATTTTTCTTGGCTTGTCGTATGTGTTGTACATCACCTCGTTATTGACGTTCGCAATTTCCGACCAACTTTGTGTGACCATGTGTATGAGCCAAAATCCGTCAGCAAAAAAACATGGATTTTGTTGTCGGAATGTCCGATCAATGTCCGATCGTGTGTACGGGGCATAAGATGCATTGTAACGACACATCACACTGCGCCATTTGAAGTGTAAACGCCTCCACCAGGGTGAATGAGTCCTAAAGGGTCTCTAGAATAAGAAAAAATTATAATAATAAAAAAATAAAAGATTAAAAAGAAGTGCCCTTTCAGATCCAGAAATGGGTCAAATTCACTATTTAATGAAGTTATACAATAATAATGATGATGAAGGTAAAAGTGGGATAATGACCGGTTTGAAAGACAGTAATTAGCACAGTTTTGTTTGCAGTTTTTCTTCCCAGTTAAATGAACTCTTTAGCTATAGTGAATCTACCAGACTTATGTCATGCTTTATGCTGCAAACACATAACAAAGTATGTTTCTTCCTGTGTGATACTGAAAGCCTTACTATCTGATTACCCTGGACAAACACAGTTACAGGGTGTGGAGAGCGTACCTCGGCTGGCAGGGCCCGGCATCCCATGGTATTGTTATATGTAGTTCCTGTAAGCCTGCTGATGATAAGACTTACAAAACAAAGGCTGGTAATTGATGGAGCGGTCTACAGTCATTTCAGGAAGAATGGAGGTTCTTGTTTCCAGGCCCATTACCTTCTCTGGTCTCCTTCCTTCTTATACAAGGCATTTTGTCTTGTTGCACGTTGCCCCCCTCCCCACCCCCCTGCTGCTCTTTGTAATGCATGCAGACCACAAGTGTCTCTTTTATGTAGTACACTGGATGTAATTGTGCCTATGTGGTGTATTAGTAATTACCAGGCTGAATTCCCATATTGTATCCTTACTGCGGCCATGGAAAATAGGACACATAGCTCTGCCTGGTCACACTCAGCCTAGATAGTAAACTAGTTATAGTCGCGTCTCTTAAGATCCAGCCTTTCATGGCCGAATGCGTTTTTAATTTTAGCATGAATACGTCCTTACTGTACCCATGAAATTTAATATTTACATTATTTACATTTTGAGTAGCAGCTTTAATCCATAATCTAAAAATAGGACACATTTTAATGTGCCACAAGTAATTTAAATGTATGGCACTGAAAGAAAGCATAGGGTGCTAATAGGCAGCAGTGGTCAAAAGCAATCCTTGTGATAAACTAGTGTAATTCTAAAATGCATGTACTTATAATTAAAACATACTTTCATGACATGTAATTTATGGGCTGCTGCTGGATTGGAGCTGTGCTGTAAAACATATGCTACTTCGACTTAAGGAAGTTCACTGCAGTTTCCTTAATATATGTAGGAGTCATTTGTATAAGCTAGTAACAAGGAACATTAAAGTAATGAGCTACTTGTTCTTCATATTATTCTGTATGTTAATATGTACTTAACATAGTACGGAATGTATTAGGTGTTCAACAAAAGTGCTCATTATATTTGTGAAATGTAAGTCTTGTTAATACTGTAGATGACAGATGGATCAATGTTACAATTTGTATGCAGTGTTACACTTAATGGAAAATTATAGTATATTCAAATGAGTAATTGGTTAGGACATGAACAACACGATTGCTGTTTGCTTTATTGTATGCATTTAGGTTAGAAAAGATAAAATGAGGAGACCACCACTTTGAATAGGACCTCTTTCCTAAACACAAAAGATTGTACAGCTCTCTGAAGTTGTACCATTAAAATGATGGGATTCTCACAAACAGTGGCTGTGTTTTTAACTGTGATGCAATACCAGATTTCCCCAGCAGGGGTTCTGCAGGTGAAATCTGGAACAGCATTATCTCATGGCAACCAGAAAAGGAGGAGGCCACTAGATATTACCGCACTGGTTTGAAAAGAAAACAGACATTTCCATGAAGCTTCACGTACATTGCTGTGTGTGCATCTCCTTATTAAAATGTTGATTGCCTGGTGGTAATTCTTAAAGGAGAAATCCAGCCTGAGCTCATTCGGCTGGGCTTCTCCTATGGGTCACAGGAGTGCAATTCGTTTTGCACTCCTGTGATCCGTTTTCAGCAGAGAGCGGTCTGAAGTCCGCTCTCTCTGCTGACATCACCAAGATCAGTCCAGGTATCGCGTCATCCCAACTCTGGATCCGCCAGGTGTTGGAGTGATTGCAGCCTCAGCCTCTCAGCAAGTCACTGAGATGGCGGTTCCCCACAGCTCAGTGCTCCAGCAAGCATAGAGGAGAAGAGCAGGAGAGCTGCTGACTGACAGGCAGCAGCTCTCCGCTCGGGGAGGTGAGATAAGTTCCCAGTAAAGAGGCAGCATGATTATGGGATAAAAAAAATCTCATACTTCTCTTTTAACTTTCATCTTAGTATTTTCTTACTCACAGACCAGGCAATAATATTAGTAAGCAGATTTGTTTTTAATATGAGCTTCACTGGATGCAGATTTGTTCAGCTTAAAAAATATCAAAGCCAGTGAGAGCTGACAGCTAGCATTTATATAGGGTTGAATTTTGCTCATTGTTGCTGAGCCAGTCACAGAGCTGATACTAGGCATATGCCCATACCACCTACAGATCTAAAGAAAGAATGCAGCTTAGGCCCATCCAAACCAAAAGATTCCTCCTGGTCTATTGTGCCATATTAGTACTATTTCCTGTATATTTTGCTCTATAGGTGGTTACAACATTTCCATAAACTGCCAAGTGTCTGTTTTTCCAGCCTTCTAAATACAACCTGTTTGTTTTTTACTTGCTAATTTAGTGCATCACTTAAGTTATATGTATGCTGGTGGGCATCTGCCGATTGGCAGAAGTGAGAGAAGCAACCAAGAAGTGTCCAGAATTAAAACCTAAACCATCCTTGCAGGGGTTCTGCAGAAAGCTGGCCATCGCTTAAGTTGGCCATAGATCCATAGATTACCCCATTCATGCTAACCAACATGGATGGAAGTATCTCCTGCTGTCGGCTATTGAACTGTGACATATGGCACCCACAGCTGTCAGAATACCTTAACAGTGACTTCAGCTGATTGGCTGTTTTTTTCTGCCCACCTTAATTTTATGGAGCCCTGTGATATTGACAGGGACACCCGTGGGCTCAAAATTTAGAAATTTAAACAGACTGTCAGGGGAATTTTATAAAGAGTGTGTATGGCGCTCTTTTGAATTCCATCGTGCCTCTGCATGACAGATGTTAGTATGGGCAACAAACTTGTATACTGATTGTAAACAGGTACATGAATTTGTGCCATTCACCACGTGCATTGTGTCTGGAGTGTCCATACAGACACTCTGTCCATAGTTTGGCTAAACTTCCTCCCCTTGGGTGAGGACAGTGCTGGACCCCTGAACAGGTGAGTGTTATTTTATCAAAAGTCAGCAGCTACAGTATTTGTACAGTTTTCAGACTGAATAACCACTTTAATTATCTCCAATTTTGTTATTTACAAAGTGGAGTTAATTATTTCTGAATCTGGTGTAGTATTAGGGCCACTTTGTAAAAGTGGAGCTATTAAGAATTTCCTGAATCTGCCACATATAAAGCTACCAAAATGAGCGAATTTTTGAATCTAGCGCAGGCAATTCAAAAGGGCCATACCCACAGTAAAGTTTTGTTGGGGCTTTATTAAATTCCCCATCTGTGCTTTGAAGGATCCCACGCTATCGTTTGGCAATACAGAAGTTCCACACATCCCATGACATGAGGCTTGTGTTTAGTAAGTGCTACACACATCATCATCCACATTCATTTTCTGTTTGAACATACATGTTTATTATGCTTAAAAAAAAACACAGTCACCAATAGTATTTCTCTGACGTGGCATAAAACAAAACAAACTCTTTTCTAAATATCTTGATTTGTCTCGTTAAGGGACAAGATAATGGCCTTGCTTGTTTTTATTCTGTTTAAACATCTATTGAAAGAATGTTTGCTTGCCAATTTTTATGCCAAATCTAACTGTGGTTTTGTTTTGTGGTCCCATGTGGTTTATGGTAAGACCACCTGACCTGATATTTGTGTGTAACCAGAACTAAAATTAAAACTTGGGACTGTCTCAAGAACAACAACAATAGCATCAATTGATATGTGCAGAATGACTTAATAAGCTTAGTGAATACTCTGGCATGGTGTAGTGTGTATGTGCCACCGCTACGGTTTTTTCGTTAGGTAATCTTTATTTCTGGTTAGTAGTCCTTAGGTGCTGAGCAGGTACTCTTGATCCCAAATTGTTGGAGAACCATTGACCTCATGCATGCTGGTTTATTGTAAATGCTATTTCTCCTTATGGGAGAAAATCAGCATTAGAAACTCACCTAAGCTGAGTTTTTTCAAACCAGTTTCGTAGAGAGTTTAGCAGCATTTAGTGTTTGGGCATTTATTTATTTAATTGGCCAGACTGGACATTGAAATTAATAAACATTGAAGTGTTAAATGGACCTAGCACTTAGGCATGTTTAGACGTGTTTGGCGGTTTTTTTTTTGTACCCAAAAGCTCCTCTCCTGCAGCAGAATTGCGTTCAGGAGAAAGAGCTTTGACTGCTTCTAGACTCCAGAACTCTGGTAAAAGCCTGTTTGCATGGACATATAGGCTTTTATTGAGTTGAGTTCAGGCACTTTGACAGCTAATGTGTTTATATTTTCCTGAATTCCACTTTTAGACAATATCTTTGAAGTATTGGGACTATAGCTCTCAATAGTGTAATCAATAGTTATCAAATGTACAGATGCCTAAAGAAAGAAAATTGTGATACAATTTAGGATGTATTCTTCTTTTGCTTTGATCAGAGTCATCAAATATTCAAAAGATGTAAGGACAAAATCATGATATTTTAAGTTATGTTGCTACAGACCAAAAGTTTGCCAAAGGCAATTTCATTTGTGTTGGAAGATGATAGCTTTGTATTGTCCCTCTTTTTGGTCTGATGTTTAGACCTCTATTAAAAAAATGTACTATGTAACTACCATAAGGCTACATGCACATGACCGTAAGAATTTTAATGATCATATCGGCAACATTTTTCTGAAACATGAACAATGTATGGCTTTGCGTTGCCATACATGTCTAAGGCAAAGCAATGCAATGCTTAAAGCAGGTCAAATGCAGGTCGGAAGGAAGTCGATAACAGGATCATCACATCTAGCGATGAATTCTGAATGATCTCAGAAGCATCTCAAACATATGCCATAGACATGTACCTGAAGTGCATCACAACAGATGATTAAAAAAGCAGTTCCGATGTTTTCTTGTGGTGGGGAAACACATTGTTAACCCATTGTTATCTTTGTAAAAGAGTACCATGACAGAATCTCCACCAAGTCACATCAACAGGGTAGAAATGAGCATTCATCACTTCATTATAATCATACAGATGGGCCATATTTTTTATGGCCAGTTTAAGACACTGAAAGCTGGGTTTTAGTTGGTTGATAGGGTTTGGAACATACCATTGCTCTTGGCATTATTATAATAAGTAATATATGTGTTATAGCATACATTAATAGATGTGTTATAGCATATATTAATTGCATTACGATATGAGTCATCCATCAGACCTTAATAAGTATAGTTGTCATGTGAAATTTTAACATGTAACCACACAATTACTGCCGAAGGACAGGAATAATGTTGCGGGTTACATTTAATCAGCATTATGCAAAAAGGATATAATGTGAGACTGCTAGAACCCCCATATGGTACTATATGACTATAGTAACCATCTTCCCGGTCCTGTTGCTATGGCAATGAACACTTAAGTGACACATATGTATAATTAATGTTTGAGAATCTCAGGTAATTTTAAATTAAATATGAAATCTGTTTTTTAATGGGGAAGATACCCAGTTGTTCAATAATGTAGTATAAATGCATATTATAAGTGAAGTATATATACATATGTAACAAAAAAGTTGTATTTTACTGTAAATAACATATCCACATAAAATCGTATTTATAACAAACATTATATTTTTGATATAATGGTAATAATAGTCATAAAAAAAAAAAAAAAATATATATATATATATATATATATATATATATATATATATATATATAATACTGCCCAATGCTGCTATCCTTGTTGAAAATTCTACCTACTAGACCAGTTTCTGGAACCCCTAAAGTCTGATACCTCAACACTTCATTAACTTGGACCAAGCATGTGGCAAATAAAGTCATAGTGAAATCGGGGGGTCCTAATATGTCTGCTTGTGCCAGGTCAAAGGCTCAAAAAGCACTGAAGCAAGCGACAGCCAGGCAGTTCGTTTTTTTTTCAGAAAGTGGTCAGATTTAGCATATTTCTCTTTTGTAACTTCCTGTGGGACAAAAGTAGCACAGATTACAAACTTGGACCTTGTAAATCTGCATTTGAAAGGCTGAACAATCCCTGTAACATCTATAAAGGATTTGTCAGGTTGTTGAGCGTTAAACACAAAGGAACTGTTATAGGCTGTTTTTCATTTACTCTCCCAGTGCTACAATGATAGGGAGTCAGGGACAAGGATTGTTTCTATTTAGATGTTTCTTGTTGGTCTTCTTCTTCTGGTAAAATATACAGGAAAATGCAATTCAAACTCTAGCTCTACACTGAGATTATTATTGCATATTATATAGTATATGTTTTATTATTGCTGTTATATATGTAATGTATTTACTTATTAGTGACATTGATTTGAACATAACATATCAGATAATGTTCCTAATAGGAATAGTACCTAGGACTGCAACTCTGCAAGTCTATTGATTTTTTTTTATTACAGCTCTAATTATTAAAAAAATGTGACTTAGTGAAGTCCATTTTTTTATTATTACTAATAGTAGTAGTAGCACTGTAGATTGCCCTACTCTTTTTTTCAAGTGTCATTTATTGTAATACCAATATAGGTGGATTTAGAAAAACAAATGCTGAACCAAATGCTCTTTTTTTCAAGTGTCATTTATTGCAATACCAATATAGGTGGACTTAGAAAACCAAATGCTGAACAATGTCTACTCAGGTAAAGGGTAGATAGATATGATTCCCAGTGGCGGCTGGTGGGTTCTTCTTTTGGGGAGGGGGCAGCAAACAAAAAACAACCTCCCCCCTCTGCGGCATTGCACGGCACTAAAACACCCCCCAGGTGGTCCGGCACTTACCGGCGGGGATTTGGTGTCCTCTCCTCCTCTCCTGGGGTTGCGAGCAGTGGCCACAGCAGTTTCGGGGTCCCCACCTCCAGTGGCTTCCTCCGCCACATGTCTCCTCTTCCACCAAAGCGCTAGGCATCCAATAGGTTTGCCTGACCCTTTGGCCAATCGGGAAACAAGTCTCACAGACCTGCCTCCTGATTGCCAGGGAGGAACGTTAGTGTGAAAATTGTGAAAATGAATTTGCTATGGTCACACAGCTGGGTGGCCACCCTTTTTTGAAGCCTATTAGAGCCTCTGGCTCTAATCAAGTGCTTCAAAAAACACCCACCCCACATTGAAATGCAGGGTCCGGTGCCACTGATATGTACATCAAGGTGCCGGATGCATGGATATGGGGGTGGCAGTCTGCTCTCTCTATGGACAGGCCACCACTGTTTCATTAATATAAAAAGCTTGTATGATTAAACAGCTTACCAAAGGCGAGCAGAATAAACTGGTAGGACAGCTATCAGTTCTGAAGATATTTTTATTCCACCAGATAAAGTTGTCTTTGCAATATGAAGGTCTTTTTAAGCCATTGGTAACATGCCTCACTAGCAATGGTAATATAAGGCCCCTTTCACACTGGGGCGCTTTGCAGGCGCTGCAGTGCTAACAATAGCGCCTGCAAAGCACCCTGAAACAGCTGCTGCTGTGTCTCCAGTGTGAAAGCCTGAGGGCTTTCACACTGGAGCAGTGCGCTTGCAGGACGATCAAAAAAATCCTGCAAGTTCCATCTTTGGAGCACTGTAGGAGCAGTGTATTTTCTGCTACTAAAGCACCCCTTCCCATTGAAAACAATGTTGCAGTGCTGCAAATCCGCCTGCAAAGCGACGCTGCAATGGCATTTTGTCGGCAGTTTTAACCCTTTTTCGGCTGCTACTGGTTGTTAAAACAGCCCCGCTAGTGGCCAAATAGCGCCGCTAAAATTACGGTAAAACGATGCAAAATATAGCACCGCTTTACGCCAGCGCCCGCAACGCTTCAGTGTAAAAGTAGCCTAAAAGTCACCAGAAAAAACTATTATCAGTATTAAGTGGTGGCAGTTTTAAAATGCTATTGGGACTTGCTTAATGACAACTTTTTAGAGTTGCATATATTTAAAGCAACATTTGCTACAATGAAAATGAGCTTTGGCTACAATAATCACCCTCGGTCTGGTGCTTTAAAAAAAATCTTCTACTCTACTACACTGCCTTTCTCTTCTAGTCTGAATGGCAGCCTGCATCATTCAACCTACTTCCTGTGCTCCCAGGCTGTCATTGGCACACCTTCGGGGTGTGCGACATCATGCCAACCCGAGATCTCAGTACTGCTGTGCTGAGCAGTCATTATGTAAGTGTTGTTCAGTATGGCAATAAGAACCACTTGCCACCACCATTGGAGAAATGAAGGACCAGTCATATCACTACGCCAGTCAGTTGTAATTAGTGTGGGGTGCTGAGGGAGGGGGCTCCTAAAAGCACTGGATAAAAGCACTGTTTTTGAGGGGAGAAATTTTAAGTTAAAAACTTCATATAGATTGTCCTGTTGTGTTATATTCTAGGTCACCCTGCGCTACCTAAAATAGTTGATAATAGAGCATGCTTAGCTTCACTTTGCTGCATAGAAAATGTATGTACAATTTCAAGTAGAAATCATCTTGTACATGAACATCTTCATACATATTTGTGAATCCTATTATTATGTCAGATATGTTATTTTGTTAATTTTATTAATTTGCCATTTATGTTTAGTGACATGTTAAGGAAACTCATTGCCTAGATGTAAAGCCTGCCAGTAATAAAACGTGTTTGACATATGAATAGATTGTATTTTTATCTTAGTATCCGACAAACAAAACAATAGATATCTTGTGCTTGCATTGTTAAGATCTGTGGCACAATAATTAATTGACCATTCTTCTACTATAATAATCTTTCTAATGTATACTGCTTAATGACTGTTATTTTTCACATGTCCTACCACCAGTCTTGTACCTTGTGGAGTACATTGCCTTTCCTATGGCTCGGCAACTATTGGACTGCTGTTTAGTCTAGGACCACATAAGGAATGAAGTCCGACTGGGGAGCTGTTACTACATGATATCATTAGTAATGATTTATTTCACTTCATTAATGCTTCCTTCCCATAGTATACAAATCACTGGGGCACCTGGTGTTTGGTTGTTGAAGCTTAGCGCGGTAGTTACGATGCAAGAGCTACAGAGCTTAAATAATTAATAATACATTTGATAGCTTACACCAGTTTAGTTTTAACATGTAGATATGTGTTCAGCTCAGAAACCATACTATGTGAAGCTTGAGAATGGTCTTGTCTTGTGTTGACTTTGAAACAATTATTTCTCCTAGGTTGGCTGTTTAATGATATGCCTAGCCCCAACCTGAAGGAGTCCTTTTGGTCATTGGCAGAGACCTTGCCAGCATAGGTGGCATTACAAATAGCCAATATATCTCTAAGGATAATTTGACCACACAAGCCCACCATAGCGGGAATACATTGAGAGGTCAGATGTTGACCACTTTCCACTTGCAGGGCATTTGTGGAGCATCCCCATTAGTAAAGCATTGCAACCGCAGCGTGTAAACACCCAGTGGCTCAACCAAGCATTTTTAACCCCCCCCCCCCCCCGCACAACCCCAAGTCTAAATGAGCCCTAGTTTCTTAGAGATTAAACATTTTTTTTTGCTTTTTATTTTGGTTTCACTTTTTCACGCACTTCCTGTCTGCATGCACTTACTCCTCTGTTGGCTGCAGATCATTGCCCCGGACTGGCTTGTCTGTGCAATGTGTTTTTCCACTGTCTCTTGTAGTCATAAACAGGGATGTATATGACAGGATCACAATGCAGGGGTAAAGCTGATAGACAGTTGTCACTCCTAAAAATAAAGTGCCTGATATTATTTTAACCACTTCAGCCCCAGAAGAATTTACCCCCTTCCTGACCAGAGCACTTTTTGCCATACGGCACTGCATCCTTTTAACTGACAATTGCGTGGTCATGCGACGTGGCTCCCGAACAAAATTGACGTCCTTTTTTTCTCACAAATAGAGCTTTCTTTTGGTGGTATGTGATCACCCCTGCGGTTTTTATTTTTTGCGTTATAAACAAAAAAAACAAGACAATTTTGAAAAAAAAGCATTATTTTTTACATTTTGCTTTAATAAATACACCCCAAAAATATATAAAAAAATGTTTTTTTCCTCAATTTAGGCCGATAAGTATTTGTCAACATATTTTTGGTAAAAACAAATCGCAAGAAGCATTTATTGATTGGTTTGCGCAAAAGTTATAGCGTTTACAAAATAGGGGATAGTTTTATGCCATTTTTCTTAATAATTTTTTTTTTTACTAGTAATGCTATACAAATGCACTGATTCCTGTGTAAATGACACTGGCAACGAAGGGGTTAACCACTAGGGGGAAAGGTAGGGATTAAGTATGTCCTGAGGAGTGATTCTAACTGTGGGGGGGCATGGCTACGTGTGACACGTCACTGATCTCTGCTCCCGATCACAGGGAGCAGAGATCAGTGACACTGTCACTAGGCAGAATAGGGAGATGCTTGTTTACATTACCATCTCCTGGTTCTTCTCTCCGTGAGATGATCGTGGGTATCCGCATGCACCTGGTACCCGCCTCTTAAAGGGCATAATACAGGTACATTAGCTTGGCTGTATAAGCCCTTCGGCCGAGGCATATCGTAGTGAGGCGGTCGGCAAACGGTTAATGAAATGTGCAGATTAAAAGATTGGAATCCATTTTTTAGAGTATTTTTACATGATAAACTTTGATCTGTGTGATTAAGTTAACATACTTTAAATTTGATTTTCAAGCATAGCAGTGGTTACAAACTCACACACCATAGGATATGGGATTACCGTCATCAGAACCAGCACACAATTTGGTTCGTTTAGAAATGTATTTCTGTACCTAACAGTTTATTGCTATTTTATCTCGGATATTTTATGTGTTTTTTACAGTGAAGTTTGCAGTGGCTTCTGTTATATCATGCTGATTGACAGCACAGTGTTAACAAAGTATAATATATCATGGATGGCCTTTTTTTTAGTAACTAGGGACTACTAGGCTATGATGCACTGAGAAGAAAAAATTGCAGTGCCAATGATTCAACTTTCTAACCTGTGCACATGCACGTGAAAGGTAGAAACATGGGGTCACCATATTAGGTAAAGGGTAGGAGGGTATAGATTTCTAAAATTTTAATCGTTTTGTATTATGTGCCCACTGGTACACGTAGTTTATGCTTAACAGAGTCTTTCTTAAATACCGCAGTCCAATTAATCTACACCACAGGAAGTTAGGAGGTTTATACTGCTAAGGGCCAAAGGATGCCTAGTGTCACCTAGCATATACCCCAAAAAAGTGACCCAATAAGGAGATAACTATCTCTTTCGTTTAGTTCTCTCTATAGGTGATGAGTACTAAAATGATGGAGCAAATCAGATCTTGTGTTACCCTATAACCATCAGTCATATTAGATTAGTAGATTATTGAATGAACGTTCATACCAAATTTCATACAAAAAAATATCTCAGAATATTTGATGACTTGATGAATATCAAAAGTACTTGTTTTATCACTTGATTTTAGAACAAATGGACTTTCCCCAACAAAAACCAGATACACTGTTTGAAATTCATTCGTTCAAGAAAAAAATCTCCATACTGCTCCTTTGAATTTTCTTATCCCCAATTATTAGAAAATTAAACAAATATTCTTAAGGGAAAACTTTCTGATACATTTTTGCTTGTTTATACCCAGCTTTATTCTGGGATGGAAATGTCGAAGTGGTGTGACTGGTTACTACTGACAAACACAAGCACTACCCTGTATACTTGTAAATGGAACATGCCACTTGCTTTCCGTAATCAGAAGTTTCCATTATCAAGCAATTTTCCTTGGGCAGCACTGTATGCATAGCTAGGAAATTTCCCTTCAAAGTGGAAACTCTGATAAACAGCATGCTCAGTTCCCACCTATGTGACTGAACACACATTTTCCCTTATCTGTTTAATTCACAGTATTTATCTCCTGTGTACCCTTTAGTTCTGTGTATTTTGGATATTTTTTACTCCTTCACAACATATATTGCACTTACTGTACATGTTACACATTTGTGCCAGCCTACTATTCATTACAAGAGTAATGAAGCCTAGCTGCTCTATGGGTCCAATTAGGTAACCTCAAAATCAATACAACACAATAATACAGAGAAGAAAATCATTGAAAACCCATTATTAGTTTTGCCAAGCTGAATTAATTTCAGTTTAAACATTGCGATGTTAGCTTTTACTTTGCTTGCTGCGTGCATTCATTCTGTTTTCTATATCTACTTTATTGCTGTCAGTTGGATATCTATCTTTGAAGTATTACGGTCATTTTATCCTTGTGTACTAGATCTAATTACTCGTTCCCAAATCTGCTAATTTTGAACACATTTCTAATCGTGTTTTCAGATTAGTGAAGCCCTGTACCCAGAGCAACTGTTGTTCTTACTGTGGTTTGCAGTCGTCTTGTTCAGCCTTGGTCCGCAAGGACTATTTTTGATAAGGGACTTGACCACACAATCTTACACAGATATTTGAAAGTTATGGGTTGTTATAGATGAACCGCTAGTTTCAACTTGCATTCAGAAATGTGGAAAAGATGTATGAAAAATGAACATGCCTTTGTTGTTTAGTGTGAACTTGTACTGAATAGAACGTATACTATGGCCACCACTGAAATGATGGTTCGTTGTAACAGCTCAATCATAGACACTGATTTTAAAGTAAAATTCCAGTAAAGCCCTAATTACTCTTAAAAATATTTCCTCCCCCTCCCAATGCTTATTCTGACTGTGTAAACAAAGATCTGTATACTTACCTATTTTCAGGCCACTCCAGTCTGGTCATGTTATTGACTTTCGTGTGTCAGCCAGCACCGGCTTCAGAGAAGAGAAGGGAGGGCCAACAACAGATGCCATAGTAAGCCTATAGGTGACATCACTGCTCAGGCATTAGCAGCCATTGTCAAGGGCTCTCTCTATTCTCCTGCAGCTGCTAGGGGGGAGAGACCATGTGACCATACCGGAAAGGCCTGAAAATAGGTAGGTATACAGATCTTTTCTTACACTGGTTAGTCAAAATAGATGTTAGGAGGAGCGAGGAACCTTTTTTCAAAAGTAGATGGTATTTGACCAGAAACCAACTATAAGTGGGCTTTGCCCTGCCAGCTCCCCCTTCATCAATGTAAAATGCTTGTAGGCATTTTACATTGTATGCCTGTTGGCACTGCCAGCTCCCCCTATCACCACTGTAAAAATTTTAAATATTCTCCAGGATCTTGCCAGAAGGAGTGTTATGTAACCCTCACCTAAGCATATTTATTATATTTTTTCCCTACTTTTTATTTGTTGGGGGGGGGGGGGGGGCGACAACTATTTACATTAGAGAAGTGAGCCCATATAGATTAAGAATGTAAGGTCCTCCTTAAGCAAATCTGTAAACAGTATAAATAAAACCACTTTTACAGCACTGTTGTTAATTAAATTGATGAAAAAAGTATATATATGTATATATATATATATATATATATATATATATATATATATATATATATATATATATATATATATTGGGTATATGATATAAACAAAATAGTATTAACTGTATTATCATTTACTTTGACATGCACTCTCAGCCATATGATATATGGAAAGTAGTATTACATCCATTATCATTGCTGGAAAGTCTTACGTTATACTGCCTTCTGTAGTTTAAGTGACCAGGGCTCGTGTTATTGACAGTATGTCAAGTATGAAAAACAGGCAGCTTTAACCCATCGAGATTAAGGGCACTGATCTGGAGAGGCATAGGAGAAGGTTCCATCTATGGCCATGTAGCAGAATAAGCTATTGCGATTGGCTGATGTTGTTTGGCCTTTGCCGACTTAGACAACAGGTGCAGACTTGCTGACAGGTGGGGATATCTGGGATAAGCAAAATTGCTGATGGCTAGTGATGTAGTCCCGTGTCAGATTGTAAACTGCTGAGCTTTGACAGCACAGATAGCCAACATGTGTGCTTTCAGATCATTTCATTCTCTCAATCACTCTGAAGAACTGTTGGCCTCAGATCAAATCCCTGGAGTATACAGTCAGGTCCAAACAGAACCCAGATATGTTATTATTTAAGACTTCTGTCAAAAGAACGGCAACATGATCTTCTCAGTGGTGGCTTGGTATCACAAGTCAACTTGATATAGCTATTTGTGTGTTTCTTATTTTGCGTCACCTTGGCTTTAACCAAGTACATCATATAATTCTAAAATCTAATAAGAATTTATAAAAAAAAAACTAGAATACATATATTTTAAGCTGTTTCTCACAGTAACTCTTCAGATTTAGTAATTCAGACCTCTTTGCAGTTGTCTCTCACTGCTGATAATTTTATTAGAAGCTGAAGGTGGTCTCACAATATGTTGTCGCCAAATGGGTATGAACATTTTATTATATTTTATCCTATCAGTCGATTATGCCCTTTCCTTACCAAAATATGTATGTGATTTGTTAAAAACAAAATATTATATACTAGCTGTCTAGATACAACAGTAAGCAGCCTGCTCCATCGTATTGGGGCTGTGGTTGTTACCACCGAGGCTAATTTGCTGATTCATGCAAAAGGTCTGAATGTTCTTATAATAATACCACACACAGTCAAAGGACATTGTTTGTCAGATAGAGATTTAATTAGACATTTTTTCTGTAACAGCGCCACTCTTTAAAGTATAGAAGGAAAATTGGTGAAAGGAGCTTTTGAAGTAGGCTCTTTTTTGAGCTGTGACCCACCAAAGCACAGCACATTGTAACATTTGTAAGCATATTTGCAACAAGAAATAATGAGGTACAATGTCCAATAACCCATATGAAGCAAACAGTAGTTCAGAACATGGGACTCTGTCATTGATAGGAGGTAGAAAGTGCAGGCAACTAGATACGTGCAAAAGATTTGCCTCCTTAGGACCGCATTTGGATGTAGCACAGGTGAATGGGAGTTGTTGCACGTATACACATGAACGTCTAGCTACTTGCACAATGTACTTGCTTTTTTTTTAAAAAGATAAATTTTACGCAAAACCTTAAAGAGGAACTTTTCCCTTGCCTTCAAAAAGGATTCCTAATATTCCATTCTCCAGCCTCACTTACCAACCCACATATCTATACTGAATCTACCAAAAGGAGCTGGCTTCATTTTTACAACCATCGCGCTGGCGACATTTTCTTGATCTTGTGCATGTTTACATATGCCACAGGTCTTGAATGGCATGCAGGAACATTCCTATGGCTAGTCAAATGCCACCCACGTATAGGTGAGGAAGGCAAAGCTAGTCAACAAATTAAACCAGCGGTCAACAATTGTTATTCAGAAAACCTCAGCACTGCTCTAGAATCTGAAAGACTACACAGTTTGCCTGAGTTGTCTGTTATTCACTGAAGCCAGAATCCAGACTGTACCTAACCGGGCCACAAGGGCTGTACCTCTCAAAGTCTGTACAGTCTCGCCACCTCTCTGTCTGTTTGCTGTGTCACTTGCCAAACACAAACTTTTATAAAGCAGGTTTGAATTGGTTCAGTGATCAGGAAACTTCATATGCCACGTACACATGACCGGACTTTCCGGCAGAAAAGGTCAGACGGAATAATTTCATCAGATATTCCAATCATGTGTGGGCTTTCATTGGACTTTTTTCTTCAAAAATTCTGACGGACCTAGAAATAGAACATGTTTTAAATCTTCTGACGGAATCAATTCCTATCAGGAAAATCATTTGTATGCTATTCCAACGGACCAAATATGACGCAAGGGCCGCCATTGGCTACTGGCTATTGAACTTCCTTTCCTAGTCCCATCATACGCCATCGCGTTCGAAATGAACAGACTTTGGTGTGATCGTGTGTAGGCAAGTCTGTTCGGTCGGGACTCCATCGGGAACTCAGTTGGAATGACCGTCACAGTTTATTCTCATGGAAAGTCCAGTCATGTGTACGCGGCATTAGTGCTTTAGATCAGGCTTTTGTAGGTGAGGGACAGCAAAGATCATGTAGAGGGTCTGTTTTGGAATAGCTCCACGGCATCACAAGCAAAGAGGCCCAAATCACCAGCCTCCGATAACAAGGTGTGGATTGGACTGGTGCATTACAGTAACACCTAAAGTCAATATGAACACAACATACCTATTGGTACTTCTAGCAGTGCTCCTGCATTACGTTCTATGTATTTTCTGAAATACTTTTTATTGCCGTGTTTTGCTTTCCCGTGACGCATCTCCCCCATCAGGTAATGTAGTGAGTGGTGGGCAGAGACATGTTTCATGATTGAGTTTGATACTGGAAGTGACATCTTACTCCTCTTTCCCTGACCTTTCCTATTATTAGTCTTATTATTCTAGTGCATGCGCAATGAAGGGTAACCACAAAGTAATTCATGGCATTACAGAAAGAGAATTTAAAAGACTAAAGTTTTCTGTTCAGTGATAACTGTACAAAAAAGAGCGTGTTTTTGCCTGGAGGGTGACACTTCCTTTAAAGTTGAAGACTAAGTTAAAAAAAAATCTCTACAGCTTTAGCTACATTACTTAAATATTTTGAGCAACAGACAGCATGGATTCATGAAAGACAGAAGTTGTCAGACAAACCTGATTTCTTTTTATGAGGTGGTAAGTAAAACCTTGGACAGAGGGGTGGCGGTGGACGTGATATATTTGGATTTTGCAAAAGCATTCGATACTGTTCCGCACACACGGCTCATGTGTAAGGTAAAGTCTACAGGTTTGGAAACATCAGTTTGTAGATGGATAGAAAACTGGCTAAAAGACAGAATCCAGAGAGTAGTGGTTAATGATTCTTACTCTGAATGGTCTAAGGTTATGAGTGGTGTACCCCAAGGTTCAGTGCTGGGACCCTTACTTTTTAATATCTTTATAAATGATATTGGGTCTGGGATCAAGAGTAACATTTCCGTCTTTGCAGATGACACCAAGCTATGTGGTGCAATAACGTCCTTACAGGATGTCACCAATTTACAAGCAGACCTCAATGCTCTGTCTAATTGGGCGACTATGTGGCAGATGAGGTTTAATGTTGAGAAATGTAAGGTTATGCACTTGGGGGCTAAGAATATGCATGCATCATACACGCTAGGGGGAGTACAACTGGGGGAATCCATAGTGGAGAAGGATCTGGGGGTTTTGGTAGATCATAAGCTCAATAATAGCATGCAATGCCAAGCTGCGGTTTCCAAAGCGAGCAAAGTCCTTTCCTGTATTAAGAGAGGTATGTACTCCAGAGAGAGAGATATCATTTTGCCCCTGTTCAAATCATTAGTAAGACCTCATCTGGAATATGCCGTTCAGTTTTGGGCACCAGTTCTCAAAAAGGATATCGGGGAACTGGAGAAAGTGCAGAGAAGGGCAACCAAACTGATAAGAGGCATGGAGCAACTCAGTTATGAGGAAAGATTAGAGGAACTGAATTTATTCACTCTTGATAAGAGGAGATTAAGGGGGGATTTGAGCAACATGTACAAATATATAAGGGGTCCATATAGGGAACTTGGTGTCGAGTTATTCACTTTAAAGTCAACAAAGAGGACAAGGGGGCACTCTTTACGTCTAGAGGAGAAGAGATTTCATCTCCAAATACGGAAAGGTTTCTTCACAGTAAGAGCTGTGAAAATGTGGAATAGACTCCCTGCAGAGGTGGTTATGGCCAGCTCAGTGGATTGCTTTAAGAAAGGCCTGGATTATTTCCTAAGTGTACGTAATATAACTGGGTACTAAAATTTATAGGTAAAGTTGATCCGGGGAAAATCCGATTGCCTCTCGGGGGATCAGGAAGGAATTTTTTCCCCTGCTTTAGCAAATTGGATCATGCTCTGCTGGGGTTTTTTGCCTTCCTCTGGATCAACTGTGGGTATAGAATTGGGTATATGGGCTGGTATATGTATGTACAGTGGTGTGAAAAAGTGTTTGCCCCCTTCCTCATTTCCTGTTCCTTTGCATGTTTGTCACACTTAAGTGTTTCGGAACATCAAACCAATTTAAACAATAGTCAAGGACAACACAAGTAAACACAAAATGCAATTTGTAAATGAAGGTGTTTATTATTAAAGGTGAAAAAAAATCCAAACCATCATGGCCCTGTGTGAAAAAGTGATTGCCCCCTAAACCTAATAACTGGTTGGGCCACCCTTAGCAGCAACAACTGCAACCAAGCGTTTGCGATAACGTGCAATGAGGCTTTTACAGCGTCCTGGAGGAATTTTGGCCCACTCATCTTTGCAGAATTGTCCTAATTCAGTTACATTAGGGGGTTTTCGAGCATGAACGGCCTTTTTAAGGTCATGCCACAACATCTCAATAGGATTCAGGTCAGGACTTTGGCTAGGCCACTCCAAAGTCTTCATTTTGTTTTTCTTCAGCCATTCGGTGGTGGACTTGCTGGTGTGTTTAGGATCATTGTCCTGCTGCAGAACCCAAGTTCCTTTCAGCTTGAGTACACGAACAGATGGTCGAACATTCTCCTTCAGGATCTCTTGGTAGACAGCAGAATTCATAGTTCCTTTTATCACGGCAAGTCTTCCAGGTCCTGAAGCAGCAAAACAGCCCCAGACCATCACACTACCACCACCATATTTTACTGTTGGTATAATGTTCTTTTTATGAAATGCAGTGTTCCTTCTACGCCAGATATACTTGGACACACACCTTCCAAAGAGTTCCACTTTTGTCTCATCGGTCCACAGAATGTTGTCCCAAAAGTCTTGGGGATCATCAAGATGTGTTGTGAAGAAATTGAGACGAGCTTTGATGTTCTTTTTGCTCAGCAGTGGTTTTCTCCTTGGAACTCTGCCATGCAGGCCATTTTTGCCCAGTCTTTCCTGATGGTGGAGGCATGAACGCTGACCTTAACTGAGGCAAGTGAGGCCTGCAGTTCCTTGGACGTTGTTGTGGGGTCTTTTGTGACCTCTTGGATGAGTCGTCGCTGCGCTCTTGGGGTAATTTTGGGCGGCCGGCCACTCCTGGGAAGGTTCACCACTGTTCCATGTCTTCGCCATTTGTGGATAATGGCTCTCACTGTGGTTCTCTGGATTCCCAAAGCTTTGGAAATGGCTTTATAACCCTTTCCAGACTGATAGATCTCAATTACTTTCTTTCTCAATTGTTCCTGAATTTCTTTGGGTCTCGGCATGATGTGTAGCTTTTAAGGATGTTCTGGTGGACCTTACTGTGTCAAGCAGCTCCTATTTAAGTGATGCCTTGATTGTGAACAGGTGTGGCAATAATCAGGCCTGGGTGTGGCTAGAGAAATTGAACTCAGGTGTGGACAACCACAGTTATAGTATGTTTTAACAAGGGGGGCAATCACTTTTTCACACAGGGCCATGATGGTTTGGATTTTTTTCACCTTTAATAATAAACACCTTCATTTACAAATTGCATTTTGTGTTTACTTGTGTTGTCCTTGACTATTGTTTAAATTGGTTTGATGTTCCGAAACACTTAAGTGTGACAAACATGCAAAGGAACAGGAAATGAGGAAGGGGGCAAACACTTTTTCACACCACTGTATGTGTGTATGTATGTGTGTATGTATGTGTGTATGTATGTGTGTATATATATGTATATATATATGTATATATGTATGTATGTATATGTGTATATGTGTATATATATATGTATAGTATATTTTATTTTATTTATTTTTATTTTATTTTTTTTGGTTGAACTGGATGGACTTGTGTCTTTTTTCAACCTGACTAACTATGTAACTATGTAACTATGTAACTATGTAACTTACCTGTAATGAAGTACATATGTCCCATGATGCACAGCCTGCTGGATTCTATAGAAATCTGCACTGTTGGGCTGTCATGTCCTCTTCCTCTTTCTGAACTTCCAGTTCTATGGGGGTTACCAGATTCGGGCCACTGGGCTCAGCTTCTAATATGATCTGATTGGGACACGCCCCCACCTGCCCTCCCTGTTATTGAGCCAAGTTCTTTCACTGATTACACTGTCTGTAACATGATCTGAGAATGGAGGAGAGAATCATGTGACTGATTAGACTCTTCCCTATTCACAGATCATGTTACAGGCAGTGAAATAACTTTTCTCAATGATAGGAAGCTGCATGTCCCCATCAGATTATCTTTAGTGCAGCTGAACCTGGAGACCCAAAGCTGTTATCCCCCACAGCTCAGAAAGTTTAATAGCAGGAAGAGGACAGGCAACACTGCAGTGAAGATTTCTACAAATTCAATCAGCCTGCACAACATGGGACATCCTTCATTATAGGTAAGTAATGTAACTAAAGTTGTATAAAAAAATAAATGTTTTTTAACTAAACTTTAGTATTAAGTTCTGATCAGGCTGTGCGTACTGTATGCACTGGAGTCTTTAGCTTTCAGTTCTGACTGGAGTGTGCCTATAACAGCGTGCACTGCATCTTATAAAGTTTTGGACTTTTGTGGTTTCTGAACGGGTTCTTATTTCATCATCATTTAATGATAAACTTAATTTATTCATCAACTTTGTATTGAAGTTATCTTGCCCTTCCTACTAAATAATGAATTGCATGTGCATTTGTGTGTTTAATGTAAATGTGAATTGCTGTATGTCCTATACTAACAGTAACTTTGATAAGATTACATGAACTTTAGCTGAGAAGCTGGCACCTGTTTACATGTGGCAATGTATACTTGTGTGCTTCAGCCTGTCACTGAAATGACACCAAGGGCTCTTTACAACACATTGTAAACAGCAGCAATGGGAAGTAACACTTGGCAACTAAACGCAGCTGGCAACACTCTACTGCATTAACTATTCATTGACTGGATACTATGGGTATTAGAGTGATATTGTACTAGAGTATTAAAAAGCATCTCCACCCAACTTCATAGGACATCAAATTCAACCCCCACCCCCCAGAAATCACCCCTATTAAACTTTTACTTTGAGTTCTTACAATAGCAAAGCAAAACATTGCTAGAGCCTGCAAGAAACCCAATCACAATAAAATTGAATCCATTATTTACATATTTGACAACCCAATCAGGCTTCAACACCACACACCTAGAAACATGACCACTACATCCACCCAGATCATATAACCTACGCCCCTGATTAAACTGAGATGGGTATTTAACCCACCCAAGATTCCACTCTTCCCCCACCCAAGCTAGTTAACCTCCACCTTCCTTACCATCAAGTTATTTATTTTAATTGTAGCCACAGTCTATATTTACAAAGCAATACTGTACATTCTTTACCAATTCTTTTTCTACAATTTGAACTTGTTCCTACCATGCCATGTAACTCCCTATCATTGGATGGCTAAATGTATATTTGGATATTCTCTTCCATTCAAATCTGTCTGTTTGGTTTTGGGTGGAGGTGCCGTTTCCCAAAGATAGGTAAATGTATGATTGTATCCTCAGCCTTTTTTCAGCACAGGGTGATCTTATAAATAGATATTATAACAAGATGCCACCTCTTTACACTTATGTGTGGGTTTTCCTAAAACAGCTATTTTGAAACAGTTATAAACCTGCCACAACCCGGCAGATTCAAATGTATTTAATAATGATAACAGCTACATTTATATACAGATCTCAACTGTTCCTGTTTAAGTCATGTTTGGCCCCTCCCCATCTCACTTTCCAAGCCATACTATTGGTCACTGAGGCCATCCATCACAATAAAGGACCGATAAGGAGCCTGGAGGGGCACACTCTGCTTATGCCCATTTCTTAAATCTGATCAGTCTCAATTTCCCAGGTTTGTGACAAGTTTACTTTTAGGTTGCCAGACCCGAACACCATTGTAACAAAAAATATCAAGTGTGATGAGCACTGCTCAGGGGAACATGTACTAATGCAAATAAAAAGGTAAAAAAAAAAATCCATGCAGCCCAGATCAGTTATTTTCCAGCACATATCTTTTGGCTCCTGCCGAGTAGATAAATGTTTGGTTGTTCGCCTAGATGCCCAAACAGCCAAGCCACAGGCTAAACTTGAACTCATTCCTACTCACTAGTCTTGTTAGTGATGCTTCTGCACTCATTTAAGGCAAACCTGTACTGTGCCCATATGTATTCATCTTTTCTGTGTTACTGTTCATCTGCCAGGAGCAGAGAAAATACCCAGTATTTCGGGTATGGGGGAGCATGTGACTCACTCCATGTGGCAATTATGTTTATTGTGGAGTGGCCCAGTGCTTTCACATGGTGGCTGGGAAGTAGCCCTATGCAACCTTTAACATTTAGAGCTTACACAGGGCAGCTTCTCCTGCTCCTGGCCTTTAATGGAGCAGCAAGGGAGCACAGGAAAGGTAAGTGTGTGCTGATGGGAAGGGGAGTTTTAAAGCTAACTGGGTGAAGCTCATGGTCATTTCTTATTGGTGCAAAAGAGCTACAGTAACAGCACTATAGCTAAGAAATGGGGCAGTAGACATGACTATGATTTCAGTTATTTAACACCCTTTACCCAAAATGAAAATAATAGTTTCCATCTCCTTGTATCTATTCAGTGAGGTCCCCTATCAGGCGCCTTATAAACGTCATGTAATGTATTCAACTCCAGTGTAATAATATATTACTATAATATAACATTATGAAAAACCAAAGCCAACTTTCATATGTGTAGGTGGTGAATTACTATAATGATCATTTTTACACATACACTTTGAACCTGTGCTTTCTTAAAACAGCTAATCAAATTCAAAGGAAATGTCTATTTTAAGCTTTCCCTAAAATAACTGATGGCTTCTAGTGAAGGTTTCCTTTACTAAATTATTCCCACAATGTGATAACCTGTGACTCCAGACTTATTCAATTCCCTGGTTAAAAATTAAAAAAAAGATTTTATAATTTCTTCAATACCACTTTATGATTGTTGAATGAATCAAATTTAGTTTTTATACCAAACATACAGGTGTGCTAGCAGCTCTGGGTGTTTATGCAGTTAAGATAACATATGGAAGGGCATGTATTTGTTCGAGCTGTTGTAGAAGTTATTTTCCCACAGATGTTTATTTTACCCATATATAACCTGTCAATCTCTAGATGCAATATCCTAATACATTTGCAGTGTACAGTATAAGATTACATTCCACTGTGTTCTGAATATTTATTTATATATTTATTATATCATTATTATTTTTATTTACCTATTTCATATTATGCCATTATGCCATATCTGCATTTTATACAAAGTAAGTGTGCATATTCTACAAAAATTAGGGCTATTACTGTTCGATTAATTAATTTTTTTAAATCGATTAATCGACTAATTTTGATTAATTATAATGCACATACAGATCCAACTACTTTTAGCTGATCTCCTTGCATTGCAGCTCTGCATTAGTCAGTGGTAAATGTGGTATACACTATATACAATCACCCGACACTAGTTAGTTTCCACAATCCATGACTTAACTTCACAGTTCACACAAATACGTTTTAAATTCAAACTGTAGCACTGATGTATTTTGACAAAAAAAAGTGTAAATTTTGAAAAAAACGCATTATTTTTTTATTTTTTGCTATAATAAACATCCCCAAAAAATATATTACATATTTTTCCCCTCAGTTTAGGCCGATACGTATTCTTCTACATATTCTTGGTTTAAAAAAATCACAATAATCTTTTATTGATTGGTTTGCGCAAAAGTTATAGCGTCTACAATATAGGGGATAGGTTTATGGCATTTTTATTATTTTACTTTTTTTACTAGTAATGGCGGCGATCAGTGATTTTTATCGTGACTGCGACATTATGGCAAACACATCGGACACTGGTGCTATTTTGGGACCATTCACATTTATACAGCGATCAGTGTGATTAAAAATGCATTGATTACTGTGTAAATGTGACTGGCAGTGAATGGGTGAACACTAGGTAGCGCTGTATGAGTTAAGTGTGCCCTATGGAGTGATTCTCACTGTGGGGGGAAGGGCTGTGTGTGACACATCACTGATCATCCCTCCCGATTACAGGGAGCTACGATCAGTGACAGTGTCACTAGGCAGAATAGGGAGATGCTTGTTTACATTAGCATTTCCCTGTTCTTCCTCTCCGTGAGGCGATCACAGTATGCCCGCGAACATTGAGTCCGCGGGACCCGCTGTCAGGCTTGCAGAGGGCACGCGTGCTAGCCAAGCCTCACAAGATCATGTACAATAACGTCATTTTGTGCAGCAGAGCCAACCTGCCACAGTAAAACTGTGGCGACTGGTCCGCAATTGGTTAATGAAGTGGTTTGACTTTTACAGCCTCAAGTAGGGTTGTCTGAAATAATGTTATGATGTTGCTATTTTACTGCTCTTGCATGAAAATATTCTAGAAAATATTTCAGATAACAATACAACATACAGTATATCTAGCCTACACAGGTTAACACCATATAATGTGGCAGATTTCCTAAGTGCCCCTGTTATTTTAACTGTGTCCTCAAGAAACCTGATGACAGAACTGGAACTCACCTTAGGTGCTCTCCCGAGGTGGGCTGTCCGCGATGGAAAGGAATTAAGTTGCAGCAATAAATGAGGAGAGATAACCCAATGTGTGACCATTTTAAAACACAGCAGGCCTCAGATAGCTGGACAGAGTGGCTCAATACACATTAGTGCAACTACCAAACATTGAGTGGTCAACAGATACATGTTTAGAGTTTCCACTTCAAAACTTGGTATGGGGCCATATGTGAGCCAATATGGATTTAAGTCACACTTACATACTGTGTACAGTTCCTCAGATCTGGGCTTATGGTGAGAACACAATAAATGGCACCTTATCACTAAAATCTATCATATATCACTAAAATCTTATCATATCACTAAAACTGGTGGAATGGTAATAAAATCTATTTTCCTGTGAGAGGTATATTTATGCAAACTGTGTCCAGTATGATGTCACTATGTTTTGTAAGTTTTTGCAATGGTTTTCTTAACATTTCTGACCAAGTTTTCCTTTTAAACAGCTTTTAGTCCTTAAAATCTCTTTATATATCAATTTCTGTTTATTTTTCTGTTGTTAACCTCTCTGTTAAAAATAAATCATCGATTCCCCTGGACCTAGGCTCCGTACACTGCTGCGGACTAAGTTGTCCAACTTATGTGTTTCAGACGTTAAGAAAGAAAGGACTTAATGGTTGTGACAGTCCAGATCCCGATGCAGACGATTCAGTAGGTCACAGCCCAGAGTCTGAGGACAAGTACAGAAAGATAAATGAAGATATTGATCTAATGATCAGCAGGCAAAGATTGTGTGTAAGTACTCTGGACATCCGTTCACGTTTTTGATATATTTGTGATATTTCTCTAAACCTGGCAGGCATTGAACAAGAAAGAACACAAAGGCTGTGACAGCCCTGATCCCGACTCTACTTATGCCCTCACCCCACGCACTGAAGAAAAATATAAAAAAATTAATGAAGAGTTTGATATTATGATCAAGAGCCATAAAATACCTGTAAGTACCCAAGGTTACATGGCTGGTCTGCTGACTACTGCTGACGTAACACCCCCTTAACCCTTGCAGTGCTGATTTCTCATTCAGAACACTTTCAATGGTATGATACCCCCCCCCCCCCTCAAAAAAAAAAAACATCCTAAAGCAACCTAATTCATCTAGCTATAAAACACACACTCTGCCTCAAAGCTGTGGGGCATGTGCAAGAGAATTTGAGGAACTGAAGTACTTACCTACCTTTCCTCTTTTATAAACAAAGAAAAAAAAACTGAAAGGCCAAATAATATAAAAAAAATAAAAAAAATAATTTGAAAAGTTGGCCAGTTAGATGACATAAAGTCAAGGGCTTTTTCCTAATGGCACTTGAATTGTGGGTTATAAGCTGCATCCACCAAAAGCATTTCTAGGCAATAGTGAAGCAAGTTATAAAAAGACATAATCAGCTATCAGGTTAATAAGACTTCATCACAGATTATAAAAATCACTGTGGTTAGGGCCTGGTTGGAGTAGCTATTTCAACCACATATTAGATCCAGGGTAGTATAGTACTCAACCAGTTTAGCTTCATTGAAAAGTGTGTTAAAAGTGTGAACCGGGCTTTAGAGGGTACCTGCACTGTGGATGAAGGCTCAACAGAGACACCTTTGGAGAGCAACGTTGTTAATCTAGGGGAAGGGGGTGTTAGATGCACTTGCAGCTTTAGATACACTATTCAAATTGAACCAAACTCCAGCTAAAACTTTTTAAGAAGTTACAGTAACCATTTTTTTTTTCCGTTTGGGATAAAGGTTTTACATAAATGAAAAAAGCTGATCATTTTAAGCACTCCTGTGAGTGGTAAATGGTTTGTCTCATCCCTCTAACTGCTATGCCTTACTGGCCTAAAAAAAAAGAAAACAAATGCAGCCACCACATCTAAGAATAGGCAAGCTGCAATATAATAAATGTTTCCATTTGGGTTTAATACTGCTTTAATCTTAACAAAACAGAGACAGCCAGCAACTTCCAGTCTGGCCAACCGATTCTTCCCGTAAGATCCTTCCTGTAGGGCAGGGGTAGGGAACCTCGGCTCTCCAGCTGTTTTGAAACTACAAGTCCCATGATACATTGCAAGACCATAACGATCACAGGCATGATTCCTAGAGGCAGAGGCATGATGGGATTTGTAGTTTAAAACAGCTGGAGAGCCGAGATTCCCTACCCCTGCTGTAGGGGGTGTCTGCGCAGGTTGAAGTGCACCCAAAGACATGCAATAGACTACCCATCTAGCCACAATTGATTTTGGTTCAACTAACTTTAAAATTGTCTTAGTCAACCGAAGACAGTCAATATCCAGCTTAGGTAGGCACGTTGTTCTATTTGCGCTAGAATGTAACCTGTAAATACCTAAAACTATAATCCTAATATGAAATGGCAGGTAATAAGAATGCATGAAATCTTGTTACTAGGGCACAATCACGCTGGTGTGCTGGGGTGATACTAAAGCAGTCATAAGCTTTGCTTTTCTTAAGTAGTCTGTGTTCATTTCCATGCTTGTAAAGTAGAGCTAAATTTAATATCCAAACCCTGAAGAAATTCACATGCCTTGCCAGTCGTTTAAGAGAAATAACTTTGCATGAGCTTTTCTTTCTTTTGTTTTTAATGTAATGTATAATATGATGCATGTTTACATGCATATTAAATCACTGAGTGATTGATTATTTTACTAGAGTGGGATGACATATATATGTAAATGTGTGCTGTGGGCTTTTTCTGTTCTTTGTTCATTCTGTTTACCGCAGAGTTGTCTTAACCTGTGTAGCACTGAATTAAAGCAGAACTCTAACTGGAAAAGTGAGATATTGTTTTGACTAGAGGATTCTTTTATATTGCAAATGCAATGGATCAGCATATTCAACCACCTGTCTGCCATTAAACTAGTTTATAATATGCAGTCTAGGATGTGATACCATGAAATAATTGAATCTGCCTATTTCCTCTGCTATATCCTCCTGATGACTGACAGTATACAAGTATCCCACCTACAGTAGAAGGTCCATTGCTTTGTGACTATAGTTTTTGATAGCTGGTTAGTATAAAGGGGAAGTTCTCACACATGGGAATTTAGGAATATGTAAAGCAATAGTCCAAATATAATATATTGCAGCTCACCAGTCTTTAGGTGTGGTGGCTGCATTTATTTTCCTTTAAATGTTAAACACACTTTCTGTAAGTGCAGAAACATACCTGTTGATCTTGCAAGTAATCCCATGCACTTGCAATGTCTTGAACATAGAACTAATATCTCAAACAATGTTATCAGCTTTCCCAGCCATTGACTGTTACTCCATAGACATCATAGTGAGTATAGTCACTCTAGATGAGAGTCTGTTACTGACAGGGTTACTAGGTCAAAATTTAAGTGATATTTTAATAGATAGTTTAAAAATAACAAACATGTTATAGTTACTTGCTATGTGCAGTGGTTTTGCACAAAGCAGCCCAGAACTTCCTCTTCATGGTTCCCCCGTGGAAGCCCCTCCTACCTGCCGAGTGCCCCCCCACAGCAAGTAGCTTGCAATAAGGACACCCGAGTCGAGCCGCTGCTCTGTGTGTCCATTCAGACATGGAGCCATGATGGCTCGGTCCTGCCCTCTCTCTCTGCTCATTGGCTCACTGACTTTGATTGACAGCAGCGGGAACCAATAGCGCCCCACTGCTGTCTCAGCCAATGAGGAGGGAGAGTCCCGGACAGCCAAGACTCTTGTGTAACATCGCTGGATTGAGATGGGGCTCAGGTAAGTATTAGGGGGACTGAGGGGGGCTGCTGCACATAGAAAGTATTTTTTAATCTTATATTCTATAAAAAAACGTTCTGCCTTTATAACTTTAATGTAAAAAAGAAAAGCCTAAAAAGGAGAAAAAGAATGCAGCTATCACATTGAATGCTTAGTATGTTGCAAAATAATGCATTTTTGCATACAATTAACCTCTTCCCATTATCTCCGTGTGGCCCTTTAACTTATCTTAAGGTGGGAGGATAGGACGGACTAACTCTATTAAATATAAAGAAGTGCGGAAACTTTTTGAAGACCCCTCATATATAGATCTATATATAGACAAATTATATAAGTCAATTATATAAGACAAATTATATATATATATATATATATATATATATATATAATTTGTCTTTCGTATGAAGCATTATTTACATTTAAGGGGAACAGGTCACCCATATGGGCACTGATGAGGATGAGAGCTCCGTTAATGTACATAGCATGGTGCTTTCCCATCCAGGCTGTCCTGTTAAGGTGTCCTCACATTCTTGGGTGACTAGATAGTTACAGTATGTTTTCACACAAGCTCTTTTAGATGCTTATGTAGCAGAGATGCAATCTGAGAGCAGGGACATGAATGCCTTCTAAAATCTCCTGATGATCATAGCTATAGCAGCTGTTGGCACTGAGACAGACAGGAGGAAAGGATTACTAGTAGGTGGATAAGCGGGCATTTCACTGGGTTATGTGAAATCCACAAGACTTAGACACATTCACTTGTCCTATGCAAATATTGATTAGAGAAGGCAGTTCATAAATATAGAAGGAATTTCGTTTGCACCAGAGCAGGCCGGGATGGGCAGCCAGCCCAGAGTACAGTAAACATTGCTGTACATTTGTATGAACTCATTATCACAGCAAGAAGCAATGGGACTGTCTTATCAAGAATTTATTTGCTGTACTCTTCCTATTTGAAAGAGAAGCAGTCAAATAAATGGTTTAATATGTCAGAGCTGCATTTTAAAACAAAATATATGGACTTGAAAACCTCTGCAATGAAAACCTGAAATAAAACAAATGGAGCCCAGAGTCAATTGCTGACCTTGTGCTCCACAAAAGAGCAATTCAGCCTGTGGTTCTTGTGGTTTCAAAGTATAGGGTGCCCTGGTCTGGAGGCTGGACACTGCCATTTTATACAGGAAGGATGGCACCATCAAAATGACAGCCTCACAGACGCTCTAAACACATGGCACACTAAATCCATTTTTGGTTTGTCTTGCCCACCTGACCACAAACTAGGGGTGGTAAGAAAACACAGGCCAGCAGTTAAAATGCACAACGGTAAGCCTTTGCTCATGCAGAAAGAAAGATCCATTGAATGAGCTGAACTGTGGATATGAAACATGGGTTATATCTGTAACCACCAGTACAAAAAAGAACCTGACTTCTCCATCCATAAGAAAACACAGCCTGCGCCAGCAGAAAAAGCTGGCTATGGCACTTCATGAAAAGGGTCGCTCAGGATTCCGCAGAAAGAGCCTAAGGACATAAAATTTTGTGGTCCAAAAACATCTGATAATAATTAGATGTGCATTTGTACTTTGGAGGAGAACATTATTAGAGCTCTTTACTAAACATGCTTGAGATTAAAGAGGCTCAGCTAATTACTAGAGAAATGTGTGTGGGTCATTGCGGCCACAATGTATGACGAATTGCATCTGTGTCATTGTGTATTCCAGCTAGTTCATTCAGAAAAAAAAACATTTTTTTCAGGTTTCTAGTGCAGATAAGAAAATTGAGAAACTAATTGAACTTTTTGAGTTGCATGGGCAGTTTTATTTTCAAACTCTGACACACAAGGTTCACTTCGGCTATATTAATAAACAAGGATATTTTACGAAGACAGAACATGAGGCCACTTTACTTACATAGTGCAAAAATATTATGCAGCACTTTACGGCTTGGAGAAATCACAATATAAACATGCATAGAGGAATCACATAATGAGACAATGGAACAAAAGGTGGGAGAGCCCTGCCCCAAAGTCCTTACAGTCTAACGGAAATAGGGGAAGTCATATATGAAGACCAAGTGCATATTTATAGAAAGGATCAGCTACGTCTAATTATAAAACAGAATACATTTATATAAATGCTGAGTAAATCAGTCACCTGGTTGTGTTCTGTTCAATGACCAAAATAAAGTGCAGCTAGGGCCAGATGTGTATAAAAGGGGATCGTACTAGCAGGAGGAAGAATGGTCAAGTAAGATTAGAAAAAAAGTAATAAATAGCAATATAGAGGTCAGATATAGGGCAAGAGACTATAATTAGATACTTCAGGAACACTGGGTGTGAAAAAACATTTTATGCCTGTGTTAAAAAATCCACACGCATGAACAATAAATATTAGGAAACAATGAGGAACCTTCATTTACTGTAGGAGTGGAGCGTTTTTAGTTTTAATATGAGTTTTCACTTTTCAGAATTAATTTTTACTTATCTTAGGGAATTAGATGAAACAAAGTGAAAATTCACTTTGCAAAGAATATCAAATACAGACAGTCCCCGAGTTACAAACATCCAACTTACATCCGACTCATAAAAATGGAGGGAGACAACAGGAAGTGAGAGGAAATCGACCCCTAGGAAGGGAAAGTCTCTCTTGTGACGCCGCATACACACGATTGGAATTTCCTGCAGACTAGGTCCGACGGTCATCCCAACAGGCTTTCGGCGGAGTTCCATCAGACTTCCAAATGAACGAACTTGCCCACACACGAACGGACTAAGTCCATTCGAAAGTCCGTTCATTTTGAACGCGATGACCTAAGACAGAACTAGAAAAGGAATTGGAATAGCCAGTAGCCAATAGCTTCCCTTGCGTCGTATTTGGTCCGTCGGACCAGCATACAGACGAATGGTTTTCCCGATAGGAATTGAGTCCGCCGGATAGATTTGAAACGTTCTATTTCTAGGCCTGTCGGATTTTTAAAATGAAAAATGATCGGATTAGCCCTCACAAGATCGGAATGTCCGACGGACTGATTCTGTCGCACCTAGTCTGCCGGAAAGTCTGGTCATGTGTACGCAGCATGAGAGTTATTATGGGAAAAAGGTGTCTACACTGAAGCTTTATCACCAATCCTTGTTTCCACAACAACCCACAATATTCAAAATCCAATTGTCATAGGGATAGAAAGTCAGATGAAGTCTTCTGAACAGGGGCACAGACAGCAAAATAAACATTACAGGGGTGTTAACCCTTCCCTATGCTTTCCAAAAAATGAAAAAAATGTTTTTTTTTGTCTGGAGTTACACTTAAAAAATATATATGTTCCAAATTGCATACAAATTCAACTTAAGAACACTCTACAGAACCTTGTTTATAATCCGGAGACTGTCTGTACGTGCAAAGAGAAAAAATGATTGACTTTTGTTTGTGCATGATAACATTATTTAAATCAGCACAAATTTACCTAATTCTTTAGGTTAAGTAAAAAATAATTTTACTTTCCTCTTTAGTGAATCAATATTCAGGGTAGCAAATTCCATAGAATATGGGTAGTATGGGTAGTATGGGAGATGAAAAATAATGGATTTAGGATGTACTCTACACTAGGTATGGTCGCATGCCTTGTACCCCACTCCTCCGCTGGTCTGTGATCACATTATGCTAGGTCTGAATGTGTTAGTGCCATAACCTTTGCCCGCCTTATCACAGTGATCTCTGCTTCTGAGCTCTGTAAGTGCTTAGTGACCCACAACAGTTTGGTGCTAGGCACTATTAAGGACCACACATATGCATACTGTGCTGGAGTTTAATTGATCTGTGCCCAAGACTACCTCCTTCAAGTGGGCCAGGGCACAGTAAGCAGACACTAGTCAAACAGCTGGACTTTGGGGGTCACACAGGCACAGTATGTAGATCCTAGTGTGAGCACACCCCTAGACCCCATTCACACTAGAAAGCAATGTGGGAAAACCACGTTACGTGCACGTTTCTTGCACCATGTTAAAATTGCACTGCAGTTGTGCTCCACAACGGGTCTCAATGGTAAATTATTGACACCCCTAATGTAAGTCGCAAGTGCAGTGCATTTGCATGCACCGGATTGCATGGTACGGAAGTAGAAGTTGCAGTGAGTTTCCAAAAGTAGTGCATGCATTTGTTGGAGTGTGATTTAAGCCCATTCAAAATGAATGAGCTCAAATCGCACAGCATTGAACTGAATGTGAATCATACCACAACATCTGTACATGTGTAGTATAAACCAGCCCCTAGAGAACGCAGGACACTTAACGTGGTTCTAAAGGCAGGAGGTTTTTCATTGTAATGCATTATATGCAGCAGCCCCCCTCAGCCCCTCTAATATGTAACTAATACTTACCTGAGCCCTATCTCGATCCAGTGATGTTGCACAAGAGCAGCGGCACTGACTGATTGACTGGAATAAAGCAGCGGGCGCCACTGGCACCCACTGCTGTCAATCAAAGTAAGTGAGGAGAGAGAGGGACCGGGACCGAGCCACAACTCTGTGTCTGAATGGACACACAGAGCAGCAGCTCAGCTCGGGTGCCCCTCATAGCAAACTGCTTGCTGTGGGGGGCACTCTGCAGGAGGGAGGGGCCAGGAGTGCCAAAGAGGGACCCGAGAAGAAGAGGATCTGGGCTGCTCTGTGCAAAACCACTGAACAGAGCAGGTAAGTATAACATGTTTGTTATTTTTAAATAAAAAA